>NC_034410.1:118323275-118434526 GCF_002078875.1 Numida meleagris
ATCGTTTCATGTAAGGTCACAATCAGAGATGAATATATTCTAAGAAATTAAATGAAGCTTGCTGGATGAGTATTGTTTTTTCCAATTTCTATGCCTTGTTGGTCAGGTTTTCAGATTTACTTCCATCTCTTCGGAGTAGGAACCTTTTCACTCAATGTATACTGCAGTTATCTGTACCACAAGACTTTTGACCTGTAGTATATGATTACATTTGAGACTTGATTTTTAGTTCCCCCATAGACTCTTCAATGCAATTTGGGTTTTCTGATACTAGAAACAACTCCAACATCATTTGGTTGTAAAGTAATACTTTCTAAATAAGGGACTAATGGAAGGACAAAATCAATTGAGTAGTGTTTTTTGTGTATCTTGGTTTTTATTTTCATGTGGGTCTTCTCTGAAAACCTGTGCATGCAGAAGAGAATATTTTTATGGAGATAGCTGGGAAAAGCTTTCATAAAAGAAAATCATCTTTCTTGCGTCATTGTTAGTTCTCATTTGATATCTGGGATCTTAAATTCATGCTGTGGATGTTGATTCAAGTATCATCAAGATGGTATCTGTGGTATATATCATCTATTTTCAGAATTGTAATTTCAGCATACCAGAAGAATCCAGTTAATATAAGATATATTGGGGTCCTCATACCACAGAGAGTGGATGAAGTAGTACTATAACTTTTTTGAGTCAGTGGCAGTCTGTGAACCATCTTTTTAGGACTAGACATCTAAACTTAATCACATTACATGTGGAATGTCTGACAGTGCTGGGAATGACAGTAGTTATCCATACGTTCCAGACTCAGGGAACTGATAAATCACCATATGGAGTTAATTTAAACAGACACTCAAGTAATCATGTTTTATATTAATAAACAGCCAGTACCTGAGAACAGCTTCCTGTACACGGAATCCTTGTAAATATGACAGGAAGCTGTACTGTACAAGTCATCCTTGTTTTGTTCTATTAAAAAGTCAGCACTTTATAATGGAAACCACATGGTGCTATGGTTATTTTATTATTTTAAGCACAGAAATGAAGTACAATATGTGCTGAACAGCTTTTCATACAAGTATATCTGAGAACCACAAGAAGACCATGACTTAAACAAAATTGAATTCTACAGAATCGTTGGATGATTCATACTGGATGATTTTCATAGGAAAATTCAAATGGGATGTATGTCAGGTCTCTTCTCCAGCTTCCTGCTCAAAGCTGTCTCAGCTATGAGGATAGACCAAGTTTTTCAGGGTTTTAACCACCCTAATACAACCTCTTCCAATACTTGATCCTCATGAAAATTCTCTGGTCGAAAGCTGTCTTGTTCTAAATAATGTCTGTTGTAGAATGGCACTTCAGGTAGTCCATCACCAGGCTGTACCAATACAAGGGATTCATTTTTCCAGGTATAGGACTTAGCCTTTTGTCTTGTTGAATATCATAAGGTCCATTCCATTAGCCTGTTCAGATCCCTTACTGAATCCCTGTTCTCAATTCTATTGACTTGTCCTCTCAGTTTGGTGTCACCAAGAAACTTGATAAGAGTGCACTCCTTTGCATTCTCTGGGTCACTGACTAAGATATTAAAGAGGCAAAGTCCCAGTACAGTCATGATTCTGTGATAATATGATCTGTGGGACTCCACTTGTTACAGGCCTCCAGTTAGAGGATGACCTATTAACTGCTAGCTAAACAAATGTTATCCATCTAGCTGTAAATTCATCCAGACCATAATGACTTAACTCAGATATTGCTGGAGACAGTGTTGAAAGCTTTGCTAAAGTTGTGGTAGATGACATTCTTGGTATTATACTGTGATTGCTTAAGGGACTGGCAAGATACCTTTGCTATATATTTGAAGAACAAAATGAAACTGGAAGAACAGAAGATTTATACAAAGATTTAGACTTGTACAGTTCAGACTTTATTATTAAAAATGGACACTAATGAATAAAGATGAACATGGAAGAGTTCCAAAGGAGACAGGCATTAAGGACAAATAACGAAAGGAATAAGCCCCTGGTACCTGAAAGATGTAAATGATATAAATGTATTTAGAATCTTCTGAATTTATGCTAGTGAGATTCATTTCTAAATCCACTTCTGAATTTGGGAGTCTGCCTGTAGTCATCAACATATGGGGAATGTATGTATAAAGACACAAAGCAATTAATGGAAGCTAGAGTCATTTTGCTCATTATTAAGTAGATACTTCTGTCAGCTTTCTAGCTGTCCAGATCATTTAAGTTCAGTTTACTGGCTTGGTCTCCAATGGCTATGAAACTTAGATATCTAATTCACATGTTGATACTTATGTGAGAATTATAAGATAAACAGCATGTAAAAAAATGTGACAAAATATTTCCCACTATGCTTAAGATACATACTTTAGGAGTAAGATTTTACCGAATTTATTCAGGCCATAAATTAGTTTGCTATTGACCCACTTGTCAGTGTGCTGAAAACAATGTATGTACTACTGATCAAATAATGAACACTATCATCTCTTCTTCCCCCCCCCTCCACCCCCCAGGTGTTTGCTTCCTCAGTTTAACAACAACTTTTGGGTTTTCCATTCAGTTAAAGAGTGTAGTATACAATACACTAATATCAAGGTGGATAACGCTTGCACAGATACATGAACACTGATGAAATGATAAAGAATATTGATTTATTGTACTTTAAAAGGATTTAGGAATAATATTTGCTCAAGAGATTTTATTAGAGCCAACTAATTTTCAGTGTTAATCACACAATAATTAAAGATATATATGACTTCCAGGCATGATCTCTTAGCTTGTGGTTCTTTTAAAAAATGTGGTTCCCCCAGCCATGTTAGAAAGATGAAGGACTGCACGAATCAAAGATTCATAAGCCTAGTTATAGAGTGTCATCAGAAAATTAAAGACAGAATAAAAGATTATCTGTGATGGTTCAGAAGGAAAAGCGATGAAAGGAAGGGCAAACAGGACTATATCAAATTTATCACTTCTAGTTATGTGATGGGGGAAGAATTTTGCATCTACTCCACCATAGTATATACTGTAGACTTAGCAGTACACTTCTGCCTGCCAGGAGTAAATAAACAAAACTTCTTTATGTTGGTGTAAGAGTGCTTTATTTTGGGTGTGTGCACATAAAAGGGTACTTCAGAATTGTGAATTTGTTTATTTTATTTTATTTTATTTTATTTTATTTTATTTTATTTTATTTTATTTTATTTTATTTATTATTTAAATACAGTAATGCCTATGACATAATCAGAATCGTAATGCTAATTGTTGTGGTGAACTAAATACTAAATCATTACACCAAACATAAAATACAAAATATATAAATATTTTTTCGTAGTATTTTTATTGCTGTCAACGGTTTATGGGCGTTCAGCCCGGTTCCATGACGAAGGGGACGGGGGATCCACGGGTCCACGCCCCAGGAAAAGGGAAAAGGGGAAAAGGGGAAGGAGATGGCCCTGAGAGCAAAGAACAGCGGCAACAATCTGAGGAGAAACAAACTAATTTACTAAATAAGATATCGGAATGCAAAACAACACACTATAATACAATATAATTACAATTTAAGCTGATAAATCCAATACAGAGAGAGAGAATGTCCCAAAATCAAGGTAGGCCTTACTCTACTACCGACAATAAGACGGCTGGAGAGCGAGGTGCTGCCAAGACGAGAGACGGCGGAAAAAAGGGACGAGGTCTCGTGATCAGCAAGTTTTTATACTGTGAGCTTTTGTCTTTTCTCTCCGGCTGGAGGACTTGGACTCAGTTTCTGAGATTGTTTCTTTTCATTTATTTTCATAATCACCATTGCATCTGAAAAAATACAAATGTCCTAAAATATTTTAATATTTTTTCAAATTTGGTTTACTACTTTGGTCATGTCATGATGTCTGACACCCACAAAAACTGATTGTTTCATTTTCATAGTATATATTTGAAAGGTTAACACATAATTTGACTAGGCTATTTCTGATTGCTTATAGCGAAAAGAAAAAAAAAGAAACTGAAATCTATAAAACTCCTATACATGGGCTAAAACTGAGTTAACAGATTAACATTTATTATCATTATTTAATTTTGCTGTTTGTGTTATTTTCATAGTAGCTTGGTCTGTAATCTTACCATCTTTTTTTTTTTTTTCAGTGGTTTGTTCCTTTTATATAATTTTCGTATTGTAATTAATGTTGTTTTCATTTACTGAGCCTTATTGTGTTTGTAAAATAAAACTTCAAAGTCACATACCTAGGGTGAATGATAAAACATTCTTTTCGAGAAAAATGATGGTATATTTAATAGTAATCATTTTTTTTCTTATTTCTAGACTACAAGTGTTATACAAAGATAGTATGATTTGCCTTGCAAGAATAGAATATTATCAAAATATTATGATGATAAATTAGGAATTGAACTAAGAAAGAGAAGCTAGAAAATTTAAAGTACAAATTGGACAGAGCAGATCTGAAGTTATGAAAATATGTAATGCTATTAGCACGAAAGATAAGGTGTGTAAAATGTATTTTGCTTTAAAAATATTCTGTAATTGTGGTTTTTTGATAATGCATATCCAGACTGGATGGGGCTTTGAGCAATCTAGTCTACTGGGAGGTGTCCTTGCCTATAGCAGTGGGGTTGGAACTAGATGATCTTAAAGGTCTCATCGGACCCAAACCATTCTATGATTCTATGATATGCATTTATCCAAACTTCATTCTTGTTTCAAGATATACACTTTTTCAATCAAAAACTTTGCATCTAAGTCTTGTTGGCATTTCTTTATCTGTTAACTCCAGACAGGAATATCTCTTATTTATTTGAGTATATGATAGTTGTTAATCATATCAAATGGTTAATATTGTATGTGAGTATCCTAGAATCTTCAACTCTTTACTATGTGAACAACTATCTTTGTTGATTTGGATGAGTTCACTGACAAATCTCTTCACTGCCCTTACGTTTTATAGAGTATGTACCATGAAGTCTTAATAGCTGCTTTGTATCTATTTTCAAAAGCTTTAAAACACCATAATTTTCTATTAGGAATTGTCACACTGTAAAAGAGAATACATCTGGAGTGGTATATTTGGCTTTCGGCTCCCCATTTTGAGAAAGACATCAGCATACTAAAGTGGGTCAAATGGAGGATGACTAACATGATCAAGAGACTGGAGCACATGACATATGAGGAGAGGAAACAAGTCTTTTTATGTCTTAACAAGAGAATGTTCAGGAGAGTCCTTCTTGCTGTCTGCAACTATTTGATGGTGAGATACTGACTGGGTGGAGACAGATACCTAGCAGAAGTACACAGTGACAGGACTGGAGAAAAGGAATACAAGTTAGAATATAGAAGTGGCAACTAGATTTAGAAGATTTTTTTTTTTTTTTTTAACAATGAAAATGTTCAAGCCTTGGAACAGTTTGCCTTGAGAGTTTGAGGAATCTCCATCCATAAAGATGTTTGACACTTGAATGTAAACAAACCAAAGTAACCTGCTCTAAATAGAGGGGGTTAGATGTCCCTTCCAACCTATATTATTCCATGGTTCTATTATTATGAGAATTTGGCCTTACTTTTTATCACTTTTTATTATTTACATAGGTAATTCACTGTGGAAGCTGGCAGGAGATGACAAGATACTTGATATCATAATATGCCAAAGGATGCACCATCTTGTCAAATTTGTAGAGCTATAAAAGCTGTTCCAAGTGTAAGAAAAAAATGTTTTTGTACAATTCATGATGTGAAACCATGATTTGCACCAAACACATTCAAACTAAGACTGAATATCTCTTCCAAAATAGTAATCTTCTTTTAGTTAAATTAACTTTTATTCCCCTCCTCTTTACTTGGCAAACACTTCTGCAGCTTTCAGCTTTAAGTGGATGTTGTCCTCTGCTCTTCAGTAACTTATCTACAGATATACATGTCAGCAAGTTGAAAGTCTTTCAACGATTCTGTACACATTCTCATTCCATTACACCTGTCACAATTGCACATTCTCTCAGTCACAGAAAGCAGTAGAGACAGCAGTGTCTTGCTGCCAATTAAATCTTACAAAAGCAGAAACTCATCTTTCTATTTCTTTGATATTTTGCAATCCTATTTTGTGTCTCATTGCAAAATCCTTCCTGGAAATTTACTCTACCTCTTAGAATTCATAAGAGGATTCATTAGTCCCAGACTGTGCCTCAAGCATTGGTGTATGCTGTGAGGGATGGAGCCTGCCATAAAGGTGGTCCTGGCAATCTGTGGGGCATTCTGTGACACCCAAGGACAATGCAGGCAACAGCAAAACATACTGAACGTGTCAAAAAACAACTTTATTACAAGGTCAATCCAGCAGTGAGTACAGCTGTAAGACTGCTGTAGCAGCTCTAGCATGTTAAAAGCCAGATTTAGAAGAGATAAAAGGTGTCTCCTATAAAGAGAAAGGGAAGAGATAAGCGGGATAACAGTCACAATTTTTTGTGTCTAGGGACATTTGGAATTATTTTGGACATGGTGTCTTTATAGTTTGTCCTTGGAGCACAGTTTGAGAAGATAGTAATGCATGTGGATGGGAGTGTAGACTGTTTGAGTCTGCAAATCTTTCCCCTCCAACACTGCTTTTGTTGATGTGATAGCTCAGTCCAGACTGAGACCAGATGGCATTATGGATGTTGAAACTGCACTGATGTCTAACATAGATCAGGTTACTGCAGAGACTGTCTGAACTTTGAAGACAACACAAGTACCTTCCTTTCTTCTGTCACTGCCACACTACATTACGTTATACCAATATGTCTATTTCTCACTGGGAAAATTGGCAATAAGAAAAGCAATATACCATACATGGCACCTGTTAAGATTAATTAGTTAATGCTGTGGACCTCATTTCTGCAGAGGCCCACCATAACATAGGCCGACAAGAGAGGCTTACAGAAATTAGCGAAAGGAACTGCATGTGTAAACCAGACCGTTTCCTTATTCAGAGAGAAAGAAAGAACTGACTTAGATTGTCTGAGATTTCAGTTTCCTTTTCCCAGTTAGATCTCCATTTGGAAGACTAATGCTCTAATAATACTTGGTACTCATTTGGAAATTTAGATGAGACATTTGGATTTCTTAAGTAGTTTTGCATTAGACTTAAGCTATCTCATAAATAAATGATGACTTAAAAAAATCCGTCTACATTTCATCTTATTATAGGAAGAATGGCTATTATAGAAAGAAAAACCCCAGAGAGTTACTGCATCAGTCCTTCAATATGTATATGATATTATTACATGCTTTAACCACTCTAGCCTTTAATAAATCAATTGATTGGGCTGTTCCTTGGCCTCAGAAATATTACATTATATATTTTTTATTCATTTTGAGTTTTGCATGTGTCTGTGTATATATGAGTATGTATGCATATAAATATTTAAATATCTATGCACCTGTATATATAATTATCTATGTTATATGTATGTAAATACTTATGTGTACACAGCCATGAACATCTATGTATATAAATTTTATCTTCTGAATTTATTACATCTCTATAGTGAAATGTGTTTTCTGGACAAGCCTTCAGCAGCCTCTCTGGGATCCTGTATTCTTCACACCAATAGGCTATGCTGCACTGACTTTTGAACTACCAACATCAGCCAGACTGCATTTAGCTCAAGTCTGACTGAGCTATCAGTGTAGGCATATTGATAGCTTCTCTGTACTTCATTTCCTGCCTGTAAAGTGAAAGGATAGCTGAGTAGATAAACATGTCAAAGACTATAAGACAAATATTGAAATACGAACTAACATAATGAGACCAGGTATACATGCAACTAAACACAAGAGAATCACAAAGCTATGATGTATCCTGTTTTCTTTAAAATAAATAAATATAAGAATAAATCTAAATCCCAAGCAAACAAAAAAGAAACAAACAAACCACTTATTAAACATCTTCTGAGAGTCTGATTCAGCAAAGCAATTAAGCATGAGCTTAACTTGAAGTCAATAGCACTTAACCACTTCCCTATAACTAATTATGTGCTTAAATGGTTTGCTGAATTTGTAATTTAATATAAATGCATATGAAGTGAGGCATTTTAGCTTTCCCCCCCTCAAAATGGAACTTGAAGAAGAGATTGTTTGACCTCTTGGCTTCTAATTGGTTTCTTCCCATTTAGATTTTGCAACTGAGAACCAAAAGCCTGCTAAAAAATAGTAAGTTCTTTAAAAAATCAGATAGATATCAAGCGTTTTCCAAATCCTTTCCTGAAACACTGACTTACACCTTGTATATATAGACTGTTTCTATTTGTATTTTGCTAAAGAGTAAATATTTCTCATTGTAATTGTATTATATACTAAATAACTTTTCCCATTTTGTTCATGTTGTAATCTCTCTTTTCATTGCTCTGAAAATAGTAGATGCAGAATTCCTATATAGATTCAAGCTTTCCTATATTGTTCGTCTAAGAGTTACTTGTTATTCAGAAGAAGAAAAACCCCAGTAAGATTCCTAAAAAAAGAGCTTGCAGTGAGACTACACGCACTGTAAAGTTACAAAAATAGAGAAGTTTGCATTTTTCCAACTGTACAAAAGTAAATGTACTGACAACTGAGATAGATACAAATGGAATAGAATAGCTTTCCAGATCCTCTTGCCTCCAGTATTACATGTAGTCCATAAAGGTTCCATTACTAAGATCTACCATATAGTTTCCAAGACACTCTCTATCATATCTGAAAAGTTGTGGCTGTCAGGTAAAGTCAATTACTTCCTTACAAATATGGTTTTTCCTCACACTGAAATCTTCCTAAAACATTGTAAAATTATCTCCAGAGTTGCTTTACAACTTTTGCTAGCTCCTGCCTTATGATTTTTTCTTTTTTTTCCCCCTATTTAGTATTGAAAAGCTTTTCCTGTAATTGCTGACATAATTTTTCCTGATGCTGACTTCAAGTTGTTGCACTAATCATTTAATCAGGATCAACACATTGTATTCTTACTGCTTGATTAAATTAATATAGTTTACACATGTTACTTTTACAGAAATCACTGACTCATAAAACAAAAATAAATACAGTAGTCTAATTAAATTTCTTCTGATTTCATATTATATGAAAATATCATTTTCAAAATAAGGTCAGGATTTCTCAATGTTAAGTAGCAGTTTCTAAGAATTACATTATAGCTAATCTTAACTGACAGGAAAAACAATAAAGCAAGAGAAGTATCTCTTACACTGTTCACATAGATAACTCAATTTCCCTGGTTCTGGGCAAAATTTAGTTGTCACTGTCATTGTGATATGGCTCTGATCTCTTAGCAAGAGATTTGCCGAAACCAAAAAACATCTCAAGATCTTTTTCTGACCGCAATACCTGCATTGCTTGACCTGGTGCTCAGCAATGCAGGTGAGCTCATTAAGGTTGGAGGTAGACTGAGCTGTACTGAAAATGCTCTGGTTGAGTTTGTGGTCTCAAGAAATGCAGGACTGGCAAAGAGGAAAGTCAAGATTCTAAACTCCAGAAGAGTAGACCTCTTTCTGTTTAAGGAATTATTGGATAAACACTCCTGGGAAGCCATCCTTATGGGCCATGGAATGGTGCAGAGCTGACATCTCTTTAAGAATGCCCTTCTGAAAGCACCAGAGCTTTCCATCTCCCAGTGCATGAAATCAAGCAAGGGAGGCAGACCAGCTTGGCTGAATGGGGACCTGCTCATCAAGCAGAGGGATAAAAAGGCACAGGCAATGAAAGTAGGGCCAGTGGCCTGGGAAGAGTACAAGGATGCTATTCAGATATGTAGAGGTGAGATCAGGAAAGCCAAGGCATAGATGAAATTGAACCTGGCAAGGAATGTGAAAAATAACAGGAAAGGACTTCTGCGGCTACACTGGATAGAAAAGACATGCAAAGGAGACTGTACCCACTCAAATAACTGAGAAGGGAGAACTGGCTTCAACAGATATGAAGAGAGTAAGCAGCCAGGCTTCCAACATCTATCATGTTCCTGAGTCTTCAGACAGGTAATGGGGGAGCACAATCCTTCTCCCTGTAAACAAAGAGCAAGTTTGAGACCGCCAGATGAGAATGAACCTCTAAAAAGCTATAGGGCCTGATGACATGTATCCCATGTCATCTTGATGGAACTGCCTGATGTAATTGTCAAGTGACTCTCCATCATATTTGAAAAGTCGTGGCTGTCAGGTACTAAGTCCCCTGTGACTGGAAAAAGGGAAACGCTGCTCCCATTTTTAAGAAGGGTAGAAAGGAAGACTCACTGAACTATGGGAAATACAGGTTGGTGAGCCTCACCTCTGTATTTGGAAAGATCATGGAACAGACCCTCCTGGAAACTATGTTAATGCACATACAAAACAAGGAGGTGATCCAAGACAGCCAGCACAGCTTCACCAAGGGCAGGCTGTGCCTGACCAGCCTGGTGGCTTTCTATGATGGAGTGACAGCATTAGTGGAGGAAGGAAGAACAACTGATGTTGCCTATCTGGAATCCTGCAAAGCAAGGATTAAAAAAAAATTTAGTATGATCCCAGACAACATCCTTATCTCTAGGTTGCAGAGGTATAGGTTTGTAGGGTGCACTATTCAGAGGATAATGAATTGGTTGGATGGTTGCAGACAGAGGATTATCATCAGTTATTCTATTTCTAGGTGCAGCTTTGTCACAAGTAGAGTCCCCCAGGGGTCCATCTTGGGACCAGTGCTCTTCAACTGGTGCACTATTCAGTAGACCAAAGTTTTACACAATCTGATAGAATTATCAAAGTGGAACAGTTTTAAACTAAAAGAGAAGAGATTTAGATTGGGTGCCAAGTTGAATTTTTTTTACTCAGAGGGTGATGATGTATTGGAACAGGCTGCCCAGAGAAGCTGTGGATGCTTCATCCATGGTGGCATTCAAGACCTGGCTGGACCAGGCCCTGGGCAGTCTGATCTGGTGGGTAGGAACTCTGTCCATGACAGAAGGTTGGATCTAATTATCTTTAAGGTCCCTTCTAATTGAACTCATTCTATAATTCTATGATTCTGTGATTTTATGTTTAAAAATTTTTGACAGTAATGCTATGAATCCAAGCACTTCTGAAATGTGAAAACATGCTTACTTCTTTTTCAAATACATTTTGTTCTTTATCACATTTTTTTCTATATATTTATTGTTGAAGATTTTTTGCCTCTTATCATCTCTTCAGTTTCTTTTAGCTTTGTTATTTTTCAGAAATATTTAATAATTAAATAAATCGTAGAGACTGTTGGAAAGATCAATATAGTTAGTTTTAGTCATAGGAAAGATTTTAAATTAGGATATTACCAGCTGCGGATTACTTAAATTTTACCTTTAATAAAAGAAGTCCTTTCTCTCTAACTGAAAATCCATCAAATTGCCCATTCCTGGGATAAGAATTTTTCTTTACCTTGACAGATCAAACTGTAGACCCAATTGAAACATTTTTACACAAAATAGAGATTTAAGCAGATGGGTGCAAAAGCTGCATAAATCAATATCTGGTGAAACTGGATCATTTCCAGGAGTTTCTGAGATATCTTTGCCTACTCATAGTGTTAGCTTGGAAATCCTTAACTAGGTTTCTTAATTCCTATTTCTTAATTAAACACCCTTCTTAGCTCTTATGAATATACAGAAGACTTTTTTTTTATTAACATAGCAGACTTCAGACATGCGCTTATCCTCTTTTCCTTACAGATTTGAGTCCTACATCATAAGAATGCTGTAGTGACAAAATTCTATGAAACAGTTGAAACTTATGCCTTTATACTTTAGCAAACAGAACATGGGCAGTGTCTCAGTGCACCCCAACCAGAACAGTCATAGAAAGGGTTCTGTCTCAACAAAAATAGAATGCGTTTGGCCAATACTTTTCATACAATTAAAATATCTGTATAGTAAGTAGCTGACTTTACTTTTTACTGTGTGTAGCCAACACATATTTCCCACCATTTGATTATAGTGGTGATGAATGATTGCCCAACTACGTTATTTGCATTTTCAGTGCTTCGATACTTTTATAGTTGAGATGCATACACACAGAATTTTCAGATGACTGTTAAGCTCCTTTTTGAAATTAGAATGCTTTCAAACTTTATGCTTTCATGAATAATATAATGTGAAGATTATGCAAAAAACTTACGCTTACATTCCTGTGCTTAACAGTATCTAAGACACAATTATTTTCTTTAAATGAACTTCAGTGATTATCTAATTCTGTGCATTTTTTAGTCCTAATCTGCTATCACAGAATGCCATCACGTACTTAGAAGGTTTTGTAATGGCTTATGACTTGATAATGTATTAAAGAGTTTTAGCATAGATATGATTTTACGTAAACAAGTATACACACATACATCATATACATATATAATATATATAATTGTATACAATTAAATTAAAAAGTGAATATAGTTGAAAAATATAGACATGATGAGTATCTCTTAGTAAATCCCTTTATAGATATATAATACTCTTCAAAAACTGAAGGTCCCTGAAAATCTGTGTGAAACACAGTACATTTAACTGTAACTTTCACTGGGATATTCATTATAAATCCATTGTAACTCCATGTGCTACTGTTTGTGTTTCAGCCTCTTCAAGGATTGTTGAGAGGGATCAATAAAAACTGATAATAGGAGGCTATGGAATTTTATATACCAACTCACTTTCAAAGTGCCTTTCCTAGACAAGTCTCAGGAGAAATGATTGCAAGTTCTGAACTCTCTAAAATACTCCTGAGCTTTTTATACATTTCTTTTTAACACAAAACCTTGGTTCTAGGGAGCTGGAATAATTAACATGTTTGTTTTTTGATTTACAACTGGTTCTGTGAGCTCCTTATTTTGCTTGGCTCCTAGAACTCTGGTTCTGTGTTAATCTGGTTCTGGTTTAGATCTGGTTCTAGATCTAAATTTCATGGTGTTTTTTTTCGGTTGTTGAATATATTTCAGTATTTTGCTCACACACACAGTCTTTTCAGAATCATTATTACCTTCAAAACTTACTTGTAGCATTATTCCCATTTCAAGAGATTGGATACTGTCTTCAGTTTGATCTTTTCATTACTTACATGAAAATTCTTCAAACTTGGCAGATCAAAAGCTAAAATCTCTGAAAATATTGATACATATTAATATTCAAATTACTTAATGGTGATGATGATTAAAGATGAGATTACATCTTCTGACACACAGTAATATGTCATTTCATGATAATACATTTCTTACCCTGTATTGCAAAACATACCACAAAATACGTTCATAAGGTGAGGAAGCAGAGGTGTAGAAGACGGCACTGTTTTTTATAAGGTTATTAATGAGAATAGTGTCTGAACTATTTAGAAAATCTTGGTGTTGCAAGTCCCTTCACATTACATCTTTGCTTTTCTTTCCTTTGGGATTTTCCTAATTTCATACTGAAACTGGGAATGTGATAGTGAAATTTTCTGGACAAAATTTTTCTATGATATATTTCAGAAAAAATTCCATCTTTATCACATTGAACAGTCATTATTTAATCTTTGTACTACTAACATATTTTCTGTGATTAATGTCACAGGTTTGCTAGTAGATGCAGAATTTCATCAAGATATATTTCTCAGCTTTTGTTTGAATAATCTTGCACTAAGTGTGTAGGTCTCTGAAAGTAATTCTATTTATTTCCATATTTCAAATGCTGGACACAATCTTGATTTATATGCACCAAAGATGTAAAATTCAGACCTGGTTTGGAGAATAGTCTCTAGAATCTGTAGGGAAATGGAGACCCTATGTTATGAGAAGAGACAGGAGAAGGTATAATATTGTTATCTACAAACATTTAGACTAGATATCAGGAAGACATTCTTTACTGTGAAGGTGGTGAGACACTGGAACAGGTTGCCCAGAGAGCCTGTGAATGCCCTCTCCCTGAAAGCATTCAAGGCCAGGCTGGATGGGGCTTTGAGCAACCTGATCTAGTGCGAGGTGTCCCTGCCTATAGCAGGGGGTTGGAAGTAGATGATCTTAAATGTCCCTTCCAACCCAAACCATTCTATGATTCTACGATTCTATGATTCTATGATTTGTGGTGAGAGGAAAGGATAAGCAGAGAAAGAAAAGAAGGTCATTTAATCTAAAGGAATTAATGGTGTGAATAATATAATAGGTATGGACTACACATCAATAATTCAATAAAACAGACTATCTTAATAAACAGTCTGTTTTAAAAAGACTGTTTGGAGTAGAGAATGTAGTATGTTGTAGTATGTTTTTCTAGAGTAACATGTGTTGCTTGGCAGTTTGTCTTAGGAAAAGATTGAAATTTTATACTATTTTTTGCACACCAGCAATGACTTTCTGTGGGCATATTCTGTTGTTATTCTACAATGGGAAACTTTCTGATGTATGCATGAAAAAGTATATAAACTTTCACAGTACTCTATGGCTGCCTCCAGGCTTACCTATGAATATATGTGAATTCCTTTCCATTCCATAAATTTTTAATGTAACTCCATTTCTGCCTTTTACTTTCTTTTATCTCCATAAAACAATACTAACTTCCATCATCTCTTAACATCAAGACTTCTGTTTTACAATCTATGTTTCTGGCATCTTAAAACGCAGTGTATTTTTTATTTTTAAATATCATAATAAAATTTCAATTTCCTAAGTCAAATTACAAGATAATATCACGTTTGTTTCTAGTCAGATTATTCAAATTTATAGTGTCTGTGAAATTGTGTGTATATCCACGTAATTCCAAGCAAGTTTATTCCCTCTTCCCCTTCCCCTTCCCCTTCCCTCCCGTTTTACCACCCCTCTCCTCCCCCTCCCCTTTCCCCTCCCTCTCCCCCTCCTATAATCCTGATTGAGGATATTTAGCTACAATTTTAATATATGCTTGTGTTGGAAGTTTGATGCAAGTTTTCCCTAAATTGTTTGAATATAGATTATAATTTTTTATATATAAATAAGAATATGAGTAAGAAAAACTAAGAAAACTTTTATATAAAATCTAACAATTTTTTCAAGAAGTTGCCTCAGAGGATATGCATGTTGTTATTCCTTTCTAGAGGAGCAAAAGTGATGAATAAAGCTTTGAAATTCATTAACTATACGCTAAAAAATATATTTTTAATTTGCAATAAAAATGAAAGCTCTGAATATCTGCTGCTTAGTTTTATACAGTGTTGATTTTGCTAGTATAGAAATTGCTCATCACTTGCAATTGTTCTCCATTCCAGTGCAAAACTGATTATCAAATTAGAAAACTAAATCTTTGCCAGTTTTCCATCTTGTACTTGAGATCAATTCCAGTCATCTGCTTCATTGTGACTTTTACTGTTAGTAAAATGCAGCTTTTTCAAATGCATCCATGCTTCTAGATCAGCTATGCTAATTATATTGCCAGGAGTGTTTACAACTCTACTATTTTTATGATATTTCTCAACTTTATGAACAATTACTTTTTATTGTCTTTCATAGTATTGAATAACATTAAGATATGAAGTTGTTGCCTCTCTATTTTAACAAATCCAAAATTGTTTAATGTTATTAAACTATTTTTATCTTAAAAACTTGAGTAATTATAATTATTTTTCTCAAATAATTAAATTACAAAATGTACGATGAGTTCTTTTCAACTTGTTCCATACAATTTGTCATTAGAAATGAGTCTGTAATTTACATTTTTATTGATTCTGATGGTTTATACATAATTTTGCTTGGGATCTGTATAATGTCAAGCAACTGAGTTAATCTTTTTTATCTTATTTACTTTTAAAATTATTGCTAGAAAATGTCTTTTTTTTTAGTCCTCTGAACTTTTCCTTAGAATTCTGAGATTGATAAGTAATAATAATCAATTGACAATTAAAATTAATGTTTAGAAGAGTAAACAATCCAAGTAGTTTTCCATAATTAAAAGTTCTGCCAATTGGTACCAGTAATTAGGTTAGATATTGCCATGATATATGGCAGAACAAATTTCCATATCACTCTAAATCAAGGTTACATGATTTTGCTTCCAACAATGCAAACATATATAGGAAATTTAATCCTTTTCTACCTGGTACAAGGAATTCTTCATTTTTTAGTAAGAGACTGATAAATGGTGCTTTTAAAATCTGCTTCATTACATTACATATAAATATTATATTTAATTGGCAGAAGGAGGTAAAGAAGCCCAGGTGGGTTGCAGAGCGGCCTCTGTGTGGAGAAGTGGGGGCTGCCCCTTGCAAGATGCAGCTGCTTCCAGCTAGATCAGGTTGCTTAAGAGTCCAGTCCAGACTGACCCTCAATGTCACTAGGGATGAGGCTTCCACTCCCTCTCTGGGCAACATGTTCCACTGCCTCACCACTCTATTATAAAAAATGTTTCCATTACATCCAATCGAAATCTCCCCTCTTTTAGTTTGAAACCATTTCCCTGTGTCCTGTGGCAGAAGACCTTGCTATTTTTCTGATTGCATAAGTTGAATACATTTATATATATACTGAACAGAAGACGAATGCTAAATTTGGAGTACACTTGGGAAAATGTGTTAGATATTTAAAATGTAAATTATCTGCAGTTTGTATTCAAGTGTAAAACTTATACCTGCTAGCTTTTTTAGCTTCCAAGGCCTTGATTGAAACAATTCCAATATATACTTTGCTTTTCAGTGTCAGTGAAGAAAGGAAGCTTAGAAGTTGGATTATTAAAGCACAATTTGCAGCAGAAATAAAACAAATGTTAAAATCTTAAATGTAAAGTTCTAAAAGAGTACCTACCAACTGAAGTAAATGACATGCTAAGAACTTGTGTAGTGCTCCTGCATTTAAGGTAGCAACTTTGAGAAAAAAACTGTTATTCCTAACTCATGATAACATAAACCCTAATCTTTGTGGTGTCAGCTGAGTGCCGAATGTGGTTTCAAGTGTCCTTTGTGAAGTCTGTATGCAAATTGGCAGGTTTGAGTGATTTGTTCAGCAAAACTTCACTGAAATTTATCTATGCTGTTTTTAAGGACTGTTTTCTATATCTAGAAGTTTTTAGTCAAGGCAAAAAGTGGAATCTTAATATTTTTCCATTATTGGTTTACATTTTATTTACTGTAGGAAAATAGCCGAAAAGGGATAACCTTTTATTGCATCATTCCTTGATGTTTCAATTTTGTCTTGAAAATGAACCTAGAAACTAAGCAAGCTCCATCTTGAAAGTAATTGAATTATTTTTCCGACTCCTATCTTAAAGGAAGCACTTACCAATCGACATTAAATTAAAGTTTTCTCTGATTCAATAACATTTTAAGATCGTAGTCTTGGAGTACTGGATTCACTTCAGTTGATATTCAACTCCTTTCAGTACCTAAGTAGGGCCAATAAAAAAGCTGGAGAGAGACATTTAATGATAGGACAAGAGATAATGGCTTTAAACTGAAATTGGATAGATTTATATTAGATATTAAGAAGAAATTGTTTGCTATGAGGGTTGTGAGGCACTGGAACAGGTTACACAGAGAAACTGTGGGTTCTGCATCCCTGGAAGTGTTCATGGCTAGGTTGGATGGGGCCTGAGCAACAAGAGCTGGTTGAAGATGTCCCTGTCCACCACAGGATGTTGGAACTAGATGTCCTTTGAGGATCTCTTCCAACCCAAGCCATTCTATGATTTTGTGATTCTATCATTCTGTCATTCTATCATTCTATCATTCTTTATGTTAACAATAATTTAAAACTGCTTTATCAAAGTAATAAGTCAAATATATACATTCTAAATACTGCTTTTCAGATATTATTATGAAAAAGCTGTGTAAAATTCTGATTAGCTAGTATACTTTACAACACTTTATCCTGGTTTAAAGTATGACAAAGCTTGTTTGGGTAATAAGTAAATAAATAAATATATAAACCAATAAATTTAAATAGGGAGTTTATCCTCCAAATAAAACTCGAGTTATTATGTGTATCATAATATTTCCAACAATATTTTTATATATATTTTTGTTATTAAGTTGAAACACAGAGTTTGAAATATACCTCAAATAGTAAGGGAATACATTTCCAAATGCAAATATAAAAAGCAAAACAAACATGAAGACTTTAAAAATTAGCTTATACAAATTAATCAAGTTTACGTGGGCTTCAATTAAAACTTCTAATGAATAAAAAGGACAAAGGCATACCAATTTTATCTTAAAATATACTAATATACTGATGATAATATAGCAAATATACCAAAATTAACATATCTAAGCAGAACTATGAATTGACACTTCTGTTTTATTATTGAGTAGTTATTTATGATGCATATGTGGTTCTTCATGATTTTTTTTTCTTAGCTCCTTCCATTCATCCAAAGCTATATATAGACTGGAATAAGTTTTGGAAGGCAATTTTGTCAAAAGAATTGCTAAAAGCATAAGGAAACTATCAGATGTAGTTTTCGGTAATTTAAATTTCTAATATTTGATTTTTAAATGACAAAACTTCCAATAACCCAAATGACCCTGTACAAACATATACATGGAATAAATAATTTCAAACGAAAGCACAAAAATTATTTGTTCAGCTGTTCTAGTGACTAGAAGGTTAGGAACAAAAGCTATTATTGTTCAGTGTATTTTTTCACAGGAAATAGACAGTGGCAAACATACAGTAGTTCAACACATGAGATCAAGAGACAGAGTTTTTATAGTAAACCAAAACCAGATGTCGGAAGAGCTCAAGACCTTTACAGAAATTATTAGTTATGTTTGCCTTTGAAAGCAAGGAAAGTTTACAGAGAGTCATGTACCTGATTAAGAAAAAAATGGGTTACAAAAGCTCAGATTATTAACTCATTCAAGAAAAAATATTTGCCATACAGACAGATTTTGCATATGGAAGTAAATTATGTACATACGATTTGAATTGTACTTTCATTTGATTTTGGATATGATTGTTTCTTCATACTACTGAATAACTTCAGAAGTAAAAAATATAGTAAAGATTTTAAACCTTAAGGCCAGCGTTGTGCAATGTGACAGTAAGCCCTCACAGTTTCAGCTCCACCATGAAAGAATTATTCACTAAAGATGATTTTGACAATTAAGCAGTGAAAGTTTTAAGGGCATAGAACTATATAATGTGTTTAAAGGAATTAGGAACACACCTTATTTATAGTCCTTTTGTAGTCCTGTACTTACAGAGCTATAAATCTTGATATTCTAGAACTGAGGAATCCTTGAAGTTTGCTATATTGAACCTGTGAATCTGAAGATAATAAATGAAGCCTAATGGGAAACACTGAAAGAGGCTATGGCATCACAGAAGTTGTAGTGTTGAATCATACAATGGTTTGGAGTACAAGGGACTTAAAAATCAGCTAGTTCCATAACCCCTGCCATGGGCAGGTTGCCCAAAGCCTCATCCAAACTCACCTTGAACACTTCCAGGGATGAGGCAACCAGAGCTTCTACGGACAACATGTTCTGATGCCTTACCACACATCTCACAGTGAAGAATCTCTTCCCCATATCTAATCTAATCCCACCCTTTCTTAGTTTCAGACTGTTATCCTTTCTTCTGTCACTACTCTTCTTGCCATACATCTGTCACAGTACCTAATAATTTTGGAGATGATTCTTGAGGAGATGGTTGTACTGTGCCATTCCTTTTAAAAATTGTTTTATCACTGACTCAGCTTCTTGGTCAGAATAATTGCCAAAGGTGAAATTGTTTCTTTCCTGTGTGTCCATTTCAGTGGATTTATTTATTATTATTTTCCCTGAATTAATCAAAACAGAGCCTGTTTAGAGCTGTATTCATTTTCTTCTCCAGGCTAATCAACAACAACACTCTCAGCTTTTCTTCATAGGGGAGGTGCTTCTTCTGATCTTCTTCATGGCCTCCTCTGGACTTGCTCCAAAAGCTCCATGTCCTTCTTATGTTGGGAGCAGTACTCAGTGGGGTCTCATGAGAACAGAGTGGAGGGAGAGAATGAAATATTTTGACGTACTAGCTACAGTGAAAGGGAAGGCCATATTATTGGATTGTTCCTTTTAACTCGTAATTTCAAGGCTATTTGACTTTTTAAAGTGTAACAAATAATATGACTTAAATGTATTGTAAATCAACGGGCAAGCAATCATCTTAATATAGCGCTGATAATTAAAGCAAACTAAATTGTAGGAATTGGCTACAATTCTTTTCTATCAGAAACCAGCTAAAATTAATTGTCAATTTTTCCTAAAGGTTGTATTTAGTTGAATATTAACCTATTAAATACAATTCCAAGTGGAGGAAAAGTTCTTTGCACAGAACATGTGGAACTTGCTTTACTCATTATCCACCTGAAGCTTCAAATTTGGTGCAAAGCCTCATAAAGGAAAGAAATATTTTTATGTCTTCCTCACATTCTTTCGAGCATGGAGTTTGAGTTTATGCTGGAAAAAGAACCAAGCTCACATAAAATTCAGATATTGAATCAGAGGTCTGTGTTGGGGCCTGTCCTGTTCAGTATCTTTACTGATGACCTGGATGAAGGCATTGAGCGCACCCTTAGTAAGTTGGCAGATGACACCAAGCTGGCAGGAAGTGTCTATCTGCCTGGGGGTAGGAAGGCCCTACAGAGGGATCTGGACAGACTGGATCGCTGGGCTGAAGCCAATGGGATGAGGTTCAACAAGACCAAGTGCTGGGTCCTGCACTTTGGCCACAGCAAACCTAGGCAATGCTACAGGCTTGGGGCAGAGTGGCTGGAAGACTGTGCAGAGGAAGCAGACTTGGGTGTATTGGTCGATGCTTGCCTGAGTATGAGCCAGCAGTGTTCCCAGGTGGCCAAGAAGGCCAATGGCATCCTGACTTGTATGAGAAATAGTGTTGCCAGCAGGAGCAGGGAAATGATCATCCCTCTGTACTCAGCTCTTGTGAGGTTGCACCTCTAGTACTGTGCTCAGTTGTGGGCCCCTCACTAGAAGAAAGACATTGAGGCCCTGTGTTCAGAGTGTTCAGAGAAGGGCAACAAAGCTGGTGAGGGGTCTGGAGCACAGGCCTTATGAGGAGAGGCTAAGGGAGCTGGGATTGTTCAGTCTGGAGAAGAGGAGGCTCTGGGGTGACCTTATCACTCTCTACAACTAATTAAATGGTGAGGTTACTTCTCTCATGTAACTAGCAACAGGACTAGAGCAAATGGCCTCAAGTTGCGCCAGGGGAGATTCAGGTTGGATGTTAGGAAATACTTCTCCAAGAGAGTAGTCAGGCACTGGAATGGGCTGCCCAAGGAGGTGCTGGAGTCACTGTTCCTGGAGGTGTTCAAGAAACATTTAGATGTTGTACTGAGGTACATGGTTTAGTGGGAAATATTGATGATAGGTAGACATTTGGACTAGATAATCTTAACGTAGCCTTCGTTCTATGATCATACACGAAATGTAGACTAAACTATGCTAAATGGATTTCATAGAATACCTTATATATTATAATGCTTAGGCATTACTGATAATGTAACATGTTGTATTGTATGTTTAACTAAATACTATTAATTGTGTAAATATGAAAAAATATATACTTTAATACTTTAATACTTTGTATATACTATATACTTTATTCTATGAAGTTCTTGAAAACTTAATAGTAATAAATACCTATTATATTATAATTTTGGGAAATTTTGGTGAATTTCTTTAAATAGCAATCATACAACTATACGTTCAGTTAAATATCATTTGCAGCATTCTGCAGTTTGACCTACCGCTGCACTGTGAATAAGCTGATATATTATAATTTATCATGTCTCATATGATAAATTAAGCTTGTTTTTATGATTTTTTTTAGACTTGTTTTGTACCAATGATCTGTTTGATATTAAAGACTTTCCAAACAGGAATGTTGTCATATTGAAAAGTTTCTCAGAAAGGAGTCTATCTATATTCACACTTAGCTATGCTACCAGGCACATCTGAGACAGTTTTAATTTGTTCATTTTGTGTCACTTGATGCTTTCTTTTACCAGAAGAGTTAAAAAGACTGTTGAAAACTGAGGTCATAGTTTTATATTGACTTTGGGGGAAAAAATGAACTACTAATATACTTTTTGATTGTAGTATAGGTATAAATGTGCAACTTTGAGAAAAAAAAAACAAGAAAGAAAAGAGAAATCATTTTAGTCCTTTCTGCTGGGAAGGTGTAAACATCACAAGTCAAGCCACAGTGATAAATAGCGCATCTAATTGGCATCCTTGCTGATCTTTTCAGAGAGATAAATGGTCAAAGAAACTCAGCTACCCTCTTGTACCTAGAGATGAATCTTCTACCACAGGATTAATGCACTTTTGTGGTGATTGTTTTCCAACACTTCCACACAAAATTGGCCAATACTGCTTACTGTTACAATTCTTCTTAAAATGTATGAGTAAAATAAACATGTAATGGTTAACACTGTGGTTGAAAAAAAAGGTATACCATGTTTGTTAATGGAGTAGAGCAACATTTATGGCTAATGTGCTAGGTATGGAAAGTCTTCAGACTTGGTAATAAGGATGAATTACATCAAGTATTCCTATAAGATATCAGTAAAAGTGTGGGGGTACTTTTCAAGACACTTTGAAAGGTAAGTTTAACAATACAGAAACTCAGGTGATACCACAATGTAAGATGATGTAAATATAATCTTACCCAGTAAAATAAGGTACATTATCTGTATTATAAGGTAGATGGCCAGCAGTTGTAGTTTCCATTGATATGTACTTTGAATTGCTTAGCAATAAAACAAGGTGATTAAAGGCTATGTGGCAGAAAAAAAAAACACTGTTCTGAAAAGACATCTTATTGAGATCTGTATTATTTGTTTTGCCTCTACCAGCCTAAATACTGAATATAAAAGAAATATTTTGCTGATTTTTTATTATACGTTATATATTTATTATAATACATACAAGATACTGGTGAAAAAGTGTTATCAAACTTGCATTTCTGTTTTTATTGGGCAAATATGCAGTATATTCTAGAATATTGAAGACTACCTTGGATGTATTCAAAATGCTGAAAGAAGTAAGGGAAGGTCCTTCCAACAATAAGATTCATGATTCTATGAAATATCAGAAGGAGTTAAGAAATGCTAGTTGTTTGTCATTTCACCATGGTGTTCTTTGTATTAATAATGTATTATAAAACAGTGATATACACATGTTAATTTTGTATTTATTAGTACCTTAACATAAAAAAAAAAAATAGTGTCTCACACCAAACCCTGTTATAATTTTTCATGGAATTGAAGCATTAAGTCACATTAAATTATTCTGTGAAGATATACCTTCTCAGTGCTAGGTATCCTTGCAATGTTAAAAATAAAAACTGAAAATATAGAATGAACTTAATTGATTATATGAACCAGAAAAGCATCACTATATTTTACCAGTCCTCTACATATACAATGTTCACAAATACTTTCCAAAGAAATATTTTTCAATATATTAAAAATCTCTCCAAAACCTCATTTGATGTTACGAGTTTCAGATCAGTTCTAATAATGTCATATATCCTTGCAATCTGGGAATAGTTGCAGTCTCTATAAAAAATTTTCTTACTTTACAAAGTATAAAGCTGCCTATGTAGTACAAATACACACTCTAGCATTTGTGTCTGTATTTAAATAAATATATTACATTCTATTAGTTTGGAAATGCTACCCTGATGTATAGGTTGCTCCAAAAGTAATGCCTCTTATTTATTTCCATGGAAATTACAACAGATACGAAGAGCACAATAACACTATTTGATACAGCAAATTCTCGGCTACAAAACATTATTTTTCAACATAGATTTCACCATTATCTATGCATTTTTGCACATGATGAGTAAGAGCCTTTATTCCACATTCATAAAAATCTGCACCAGTGAAGTTGACACTGTTGCTGTTGTGACACTACTGCTGAAACGCACCACTCACCACCTCACGGTGCTCATGTCTACTGTTGGTCTCTGTCAACGTTCAGCAAACATCGATGAATGTCAGTGGGGGTAATTTTTTCTGCATGGAGGAATTCAATTGCACACCTTTGCTTCATACTCCATGTCAGATGCCATTTTGTCAGACTGCTCCTCTGCTGCAATTTGTTGCACAGCAACAAAATGTAATGGAATACTGATAGAAATCACATAGCCACAGAATCACAGAACTGCAGGGGTAGGAAGGGACCTCTAGAGATCATCGAGTCCAACCCCCCCCCCACAAAATAGGCCCCCTACTGCCATACTACGAACATCCACCTCTGACAATGTGGGCCAACATAATAAAACAAGAGGCATTACTTTCAGAGCAGCCCTATCATCTTTTTAAATAAGTATCTATGCTGGAAAAGAACTGCACTTCAATAACCTATGTAAGCATACTGCATATTACAGACCTTAAAATTACATGTTTGACAGCACATAGTTTCTTGAGGGTTTTATTGCAGTCTTTGAATCTTACTAACTGTGATTTCATAGCAAATGACAAAAGATAATAAAAAAACTCTGCTCTTTGAATAAAAGTATTTTTTCCATAGATAATATAAAATCATCATTTTCATACATGAATGACGAAAGAAAAAAAACTCAACCTGTTTTCACTCATCTAATCAAAAAGACCTAGTAAAACACATTGTTTTATACTTCAAATGTTTTCAGTTTGGGACATCATATAGCAAATCAGGTCTAGGAGTTAGCTGAGATTCTGGAAGCAAAAAATATGTCTGGAAAAGAGCTTTCTGGAAAAAGATGCTCCAAACTAAGATCCTTTATTTGGACATTGTGGTTCAAAATTGTTTTCCTAGACCATAATTTTAAAAATAGATGCTCATTATTCTAATGTCAGCGTATGAATAGTCTTGTTGTAACTGCTGTTTTATCCTACTTTTTTCCTCTACAAATTATGTTAGTATTCTCTGCTTTTCCATTATTTTTGTGGTTCTAGGTGCTTTTTCCTTTCATTGACTGAAAAAAGTTAATGCTTTCTGTTTCCTGATCTATTTCACTTTAAAGCTCTGGCAGATGAACTACAATGGAGAAATTAAGCTGAGTACAGTCTGAACAGTTTATAGTCTTGTGTCTTGTGTCTTTCTCAAATAACTCTAGAACGCTGTATTGAGGTAATCATTCAGAAGAAACCTCTCACCAAACAAAAGATAGCCTTCATCATTCTGTGATCTACTGGTTTATTGGTTTATAACTAAGGATGGGAGATGTGAGAAAGTGGTTTTAGTCCCTTGGGGGAAAGGAAGATAAGAAGATATGTTTTCTCACAGTGTGGAAAAATGGTCTAAAAATCAGACTGTCATGTGTTTTAAATATAAATTCACATTAACAAACAAAACACAATGGTTAAAAATGCTTTTCCTGAAAATGCATTTTGTGGTGTTGTTCATGCACAGGAAAGTTAAATGTACATTATACCGTCTTTGGAGGATTTCCTGAAAACAGGTGCCTTCAGATGACCGATTCACGGATCTCTATATAACAGCATCAAGAAAGCATTCTGAGATGGAAAAAAGAATTTGGCATTTGAAAAATTACAGTAAACTGTTACTGTCATTATGGTTTCCCATCATGTTGATCCAAACTATTTACTTCTGCTGTTAGGGACCAATATAGTAGTTTCTACTTATGTTCATAGGGCAAAATTTAAATAGAACCCTTTGATTTTTCAATGCACATATGTTTGGGTTCCCCAAAACTTTGGTATGAAAATGTTGCTTTCAGACAATGTACTATGTTCATGTTAGTATTTCTGACATCATTATGTGAGAAATTAATTAGAAAATGAGTAATAGTCACTATTAACTTTTTATTGTCATTATCTATTTCTTCCTACCACATCCCCATCTCCTTCAGCAAAGCCATTCTTTTTTTCTTTCCTCTACCTTGCATCTCTTTTCATTTTACTCTTTTGCTGCCTGGCACTCTCATGCTTTTTTTGCAGGGAAGTACAGAGAGTGACACTTTATACTCAGGCTTGATAAATGAATTCTTTGCCTTCTTGTTTCTTGGTAAGTGGACCATTAAGATGTATATATGTCCTTGACTTTCCCTGTTGGTAGTATAAAATAATTTAACAACAAGAGAATTTACCTTTGAGTAAATTTTATTTTACTCCCAGCATATGATCCATAATATATTATGTATAAAATTTCACTAATACAATACATGATTGAAAATGTAGTAGAGAGATTAAAATGTGATAAGCTTCATGTTTTCACAAGTCTTGTGGAAGTTTGATGTTTTAACAACTTAACTTAAGCTTCCATTACCACTTGTAATACTTGAAGATTATAATGTGGAGAAAAAGAAAGAAAGAAACTCTTCTGAAGCAGTTTTTATAATGCATATCCTTAACTGACAATAAGTAATTGGAGAAGAATTTTTGTATGATTTGACCTTGACATTGTTTGTATAGGCCTCCAAAGCAATTACTGTAGAAACCGAGATGGAAAACAATGGCAAAAAACGGACAGAAATGCTTGAATTAGTGCAAATCACAAACATAGCTGAGTGGTATTAGATGACAGTTTACTTTTAATGAAGGAAGACATGAAGTAATTAAATCTTGACATACAATTATGAAAAATATCAGGTAACGAGCCTGCTATGCAATATAAAATAAGAAAAGACATTTTCAGAAAACTTGCCTGATGCTCTGTCATCTGAGACTGTTCTTTATGAGTGCAGGGTGAAGGTCAAGGAGGTATCTCAACTCCATCAATCCTTTGGACAGTTACAAATGACCTTTCACTTTTCATAAGACATTCAATATTCTGAATGGGGGGAGATACATTTTTCTGTGTTTATAAAATAGCAAAATTGAAACCTTTTATAGCACACAAGGTGCATTTGTGTTTGAAACTCCTGATCAGATTAATTCTTAAATATTCATTGACACCAATATCTCATTTAAATGAATTAAATGATTTTACAGTGCTGTGTCTGTCTCAAGGTATACTTTACCTTTTTGTATTTGTATTGCAATAAATATTTTATTTTGCCTGTTGTTTAAGATGTACTTTATGTTTTTCTCAAGCAATGTTTTAGAACACAGCAGTGCTTTCGTATGTCCAGTGTTGCTCCAGTTAATTCTTAATGCAAATCCAAGCATTACACCACACACCACATTTTTGTTACATATTTATTTTGCAAGGATTAAATCTTGAAATCTTATTATTTTTCTTTTAATAAATGTACAGAAGCAGTGTTGCCAGAATGTGTACTACCAGATAAGTGTTACTGTGTGATTTAGAGTTTAACTTTAATCTACATGCGTTTCCGTATGTAACCAGAGCTTGCTCTTTGGTCATATATTCTTTAATTCCAATGGTAGTGGTTTAGATAAGTATCTGTTTTTAACTTTAACTTTACTGTTTTTAACTTTTAACTTTAACTTTAACTTTACTGTTATTATTTTTGTACTGAACAGAACAATGCAGGCAAGCTATTATTTAATCTGTATTTGGAAAGTCCTAAATATTTTTTTTTCCTTTCCAGATTGATTCAGGTTTTTTTTTTTTTTTTTTTTTTTTTTTTTTTTTTTTTTTTTTTTTTACATTTGTAACACAAAGTGGAGAAACATGGAATTATAAAGTTAAAACTAAGAACCGTTGCTTGATCTGTCCTGACACACTGCATGTTATAAGTAAGTAATCCTTTCACTAAATAAAAATGTGCTTCAGTTTATAAATACGTAGGTTCCTCCAGTATACTTCCATGGGAACTACAAGAGATATAAAGAACACAATAACACAATTGGATGAAGCAAATTGTCATCTACAAAACACTGTTTTTCAGCGTAGTCACCACGAGCTATGCATTTTTGCCAGTGATGAACAAGAGCCTGCATCCTGTGCTCATAAAAGTCTCCATGGCCATCTGGAACGTGGCTTATCTTTCATGTTGCTCTCCTCACTGCTGAAATGCACCACCCACTATCTCACCTCAGAAAGCATCGATGAATGTTAATGAGTGCAATTTTTTCTACATGGAGGAAGTCAATTCCACACTTTTGCTTCATATGCATTCCATGTCAGACGCCATTTTGTCAGACTGCCTCCCTACTGCCATCTGTCACATGACAGAAAAATGTAACAGAATTGTTATATTAGGTGAAAAACTGAGTGTTCGGGATGTAACGCGGAAGGCCCTTCCCCATTTCACTTGCTATTGGTTGACTTACTTACTTGAACCTGTGATGTAAGAAGGAGAGGCTGTACCTCTTTGTTTTGATAACAAACTACATGACCATTCCGTATATGGGTTTTCGGAAGCGAGTGGACAGAGCTCGATTTACAGCGTGATTGGCCAGTAGCCCGCGTGAGCTTCTGGAACAGTCTAGTAAAAGATAAGAAATACTATATAGTTCTGTAACTTTTACCAATAAACGCCATTTTGCTGTTCATCATATTGGTGCCTGTATGTAGCATTTGGTCTGGACCAGACTTTTGGTCTCAGCGTGCGAGGACGAAATACGGAGGGTTGCCTGTATTCGGCTACACAGAATATTGGTGAGAAGGTTCAACCTCTGCTGCCATATCACCAGTTTCTGCCACTGACGTCATGGCCCAACATAATAAAATAGGAGGCATTCTTTTTGGTGCGTTCTTTGTTTTATTCAAGGTCAGCCATGTGCAACAATTAGAAATAAAGCATAAGCACCTTTATTAGCTTTGAAAAGCTATTCAGAACAGAATTATTAAAACAGTGTTCAGAATCTCAATTTGAATATACCACAGTGACATTCATTGTATCTTGATAATCTGTTTTCAAAAAATAATTCTTCCTACAGTCTTCAAAAACTTGTAATTTGGTATTCCTGTATTTTACTACATAGTCAGTACCTAACACCAAGTAGGATTATCTACTCAGACCAGTGTACGTTATGAGTTAGCACAGTTTGCGAAATGTCTTTTCTCTCTAGTTTTCTTCATAGGTAAGTTCTGAAATAGTAAAATGGGAAGAAACATTTCTGAACATTTTAGGGAAGGACTCCAGAATAAATATTGTCCACTGTTTGCTTCTCTACTTATAAAACATGTATGGGCTTCCATGCCAGGAATTTCAGAAAAATGATTTGACGTAGAATTATAGTCGTTATCAGTAAATGTTGGGAAAATATCTATATAGCAAGACATAAAAAACATGTACTTGGAATAAAGTACTGAAAGTTGTTCTTTACAATTTTAGGAAAATCTCACTTAATTCTGACAAAGTCCATTGAGTTTTAAAGTAAATGACGAAAACTGTAAATTTTAAAGGCATTCCTCCATTGTTATGGAAATAAATACCAATAAAAGTTAGTGAATCAAAATATTAATAGTAGGAAAAATAGGAAAAACAGAAGTTTCATCTTTCATGAAATATCAGTACCAGTGTTATCTGCAAAACTTAGGTGTTACAAAGCAGAAATAACAGTAAACTTTTTTTTCCTCCCTTTCTTTTAAAAGACTTCCCACAAGTGCCTCTCCTGTAATTCTGAAAATTAGTTAAATATTTAATTACTTCTTTCTTGTGATGGTGGAAATCTGTATTTTAACAGAGAGCTTCGGAGAAAACTGTTTAAAACTGCTCATCTCTTTTCCTGATGAGTCTTAACACAGTAATCTCTGAACTATAATTTGGCACTAGAAAGTGCAAAGTTCTAATGTATGCTACAGTTAGTCTTTCTTGAGTTAAAACATATATGGCAATATATATTGAAACACAGTATTATATGAAAAAATAAATAAGATGGCCAATGCCAGGCATTTCTTATTCTGTTAAGCTGTTATTCATTTAAATGTGTGAATGTTAATTAGGCACTCAATCCAAAATTTGCACCTTAATGAACCTGTCAAATTTAAATTGGTGTCATGGCCTCAGCAGATAGCCTACTGAGCTGTTTTCTTATACATAGGTTAACATAGTAGAAATAGAAACCCAGTACACTTGCGTTTTTTGCTGTTAAGATTTCTGTCTTTTTGGTTTGAAACTAAGCTCAAACTGTGAAGTTAAGTGGAAAAAGACCAAAAGTGCAGAAAAATTTAACATGACTAAAATCTAGTGAAATAAAATTAATTTAAATATATTCATGACTTTGATTGTAGGTCAAATACTTATCTGTAAAAGCAGAGACTTTTGCTGGCAAGATATATTAAAATAATACACTATCTCACTGAAAAAAAGGCAAACAATGGAAATTAAACACAGAAAAATTATATAAATGCAACATTGTTGTGAAGATTTTACATTAACAGAAATAGGAAAACTCAGTTTTGGTTCCCAGAACAACCATCATTCAGTTTTACTGCAAATACACAAAAATACACTGAAGTTAATACTGCATAGGATATGGCATAGAAACATGCAGAAAGTGCAAAGCAATGGAATTACAATCGCTGTGGGAATCATACTTCAAATTTAATGACATTTGTTTGTGTCATATCTCGATCATAATGTTGCATTAACGTAGTCATTTGCATTTAATTCTACATTACGTTCCCAGTTTAGAAGAGCACATTTGTAGTTTCTCATGTCTTTGCCTCCATCAGTGATTGAAAATTATATACTTTCCTAGATTATTTTGATGGAATTATATATAACTTCATGATGGAACATCTTATTACCCTGGCAAGAGACCTTGATTCAGGAAGAAGCTTGTGAAAGAGTTAGGTATTGATAACTAAAAACATTGTTTTAAAGGATGGTTTTTTAACTGTGCTATTATATTATTATATCTGTACTTTCATAGATGAATATTGTGTTATCAGATATATAGTACTTAATTATTTCTCAGTCACTACTTCTTCAATGTAAGAGGTCTAAATTCATAAAAGAACAGAAATGGATAATCCAGTTAAAGTTCAGCTTGTGCTTTATTTCTTTCTTCTGAGAACACAAGTCACCAAATTGAGAAGAATACAGTCATTTATTATAAAGGTTTATAAGTTTTTATCTTCTGCTACAGAAAAGCACTGATGGAACCAGGCTGAACAGCTAATAATCAAGATATGGAGAACCATACATGGAGATAAAGAAATACACAGAATGAACATTTAATTGGAAAGTAGTCTAATAGGCAACAGGACACATAAAATAAATTATATATACGAGGTATTAAATATTCAAGAATATTTTGAAGAGAGTCTGAATTTACTTGTATGTAATATTTTTATTGAAATGGAGATGTCCTCTAAGAAATCTACTTATAGACCATGAGTCTTTTCTTCTCACAAGAAAACAAGCAAAAACAGTTGTACTGTTCATTTCTCTCTTATAAACACCACTGAAATGAAGATACAAATTGCGGGCATAAAGATAAAATACTGATTCATGAAAGAAATGAAAAAACTCAACATCGAAAGAAAAAGTAGTTCACTTTCTGCTTAATTTTTTTGAAACCAATTTCTAACGTTTTATTGAGTATATATGGTGAGATCTGACAGTAACTCAACATCTCCATTCATTCAAAAAGATTGCAAAGGATAGGGCATATCGCCAGAGCAAGAGTCTACACAGTGGGGGAGTAAAGGAAAATAAATATTAAAAAATTAACTTCTCTAAAAAATATATATATATATATATAAATATAGATATTTATGTAATAATATATAAAAATATATATATTTAAATAATATATATATATATAAATATATAAAATAGTATAGAATACAAAATCCTAAAATGGAAAAATATGGATATTTAGTTTAAATTTAGTCAGTTGCTTTTTTTCTGCTGTTTAAATATCTCTGCTACTAGGGAGATGTTTGCACTCAGTCCACAATTTTGAGCAATTCATCCAGTATTGTTTGCTGTCAGTACTCAGCTTGTCAATCCTAAATATTAGTTAGAGGCATGTGTCATGGTTTTATGATTTTCGGTTATTGGTACTCCACATCATAACATCATGTAGTGAATGTACCTGGTCCTCAGAAGAGAAGGACTACTACATTCCCCACGGTACTTTGCTCCTCTGTTACCATTTTCCAGCTGGAGGGAAAAGATAAAAGCTCGCAGTATAAAAACTTGCAGATCACGAGACCTCGTTCCTTTTTCCGCTGTCTCTCGTCTTGGCAGCACCTCGCTCTCCAGCCGTCTTATTGTTGGTAGTAGAGTAAGGCCTACCTTGATTTTGGGACATTCTCTCTCTCTGTATTGGATTTATCAGCTTAAATTGTAATTATTGTGTGTTGTACTATAGTATGTTGTTTTGCATTCCGATATTTTATTTAGTAAATTAGTTTGTTTCTCCTCAAATTGTTGCCGCCATTCTTTGCTCTCAGGGCCATCTCCCTACCCTTTTCCCCTCTCCCTTTTCCCAGGACGTGTGCCCTTGGGTCCCCCGTCCCCTTTGTCACGGAATCGGCCCTAACGCCCGTAAACCGTTGACAGCATGACATAAAAAGTACACACAACTCCATGTCAAGAACTCTATGCAACTCGGTGTAAGAGATTATTCTTTTTTGCACCTTTGCCTCAAAGCTTGCTGAGGAACACAGATGGACAAGTCCAGACAAGTCCTGGACGAAGTTGGAAAAATCTTTTGTCTGAAGATTTGTAGGCCAGAGGCAAGGAGAGAGAAAAGTAGCAGCTTAATGGCCGGGAAATGGTCTTTTGTGTGGGGTCATCTTGAGGGAGATAGCCATCTCAGGGGTGCTGCACATGACTCTTACCTAAGCGCCCAGGAATGCCTGCACATGACTCTTACCAAAGTGCCCAGGAATGCCACGATGGCAGAAGGAGGAGGATAAAAATGGGACCTACAACCAAGAGAGGTCTCTGACATCAGATTCCTTGTGATGTGCTACCTGCCTGCTGCAGGACTCCCCTCGGCCTGCTACCCACTTGCTACCTGTTTCTCCTGGACTCCCTGCTTGCTGCCTAAGGACAGCCACTCTGGTGCTGCCTTCTCCTGCGCTCCTGCTCCTGTATTGGCCTCAGACCATCGGAATGGCATGCAATGGGATGCTGCTAGATCTTTGGTGGTGACTATCCCCGCTTCACATCATTCTTGCTCTTTCCTATCTTTCCTATTGCCCGCTTTCCTTTTCCCATCACCCTAATTTGTAATAATCACTGGCCTTCCCTTCCTCATCTCCCTGATTGCCGAGGATCTGTAATAAACTGGTTGGACCAACATTTGAACCGTTGTTTCTTAATCTCACGTCAGGTATACATATATCAAAGAACCTCCTCTCACTCTAATAGTCGGAGTGAGACACTCGGTCATGAGTGGTGTTCCCCAGGGGTCTGTGCTGGGGCCTGTCCTCTTCAGTGTCTTTATTGATAACCTGGATGAGGGCATTGAGCGCACCCTCAGTAAGTTTGCAGGTGACACCAAGCTGGCAGGAAGTGTCGATCTGCCTGGGGGTAGGAAGGCCCTACAGAGGGATCTGGACAGACTGGATCTCTGGGCTGAAGCCAATGGGATGAGGTTCAACAAGACCAAGTGCTGGGTCCTGCACTTTCAACCACAACAACCCCAGGCAATGCTACAGGCTAGGGGCAGAGTGGCTGGAAGACTGTGTAGAGGAAATAGGACATCCTAGTGATAGGACGAGAGGGAATGGCCTCAAATTGCACCAGGGGAGATTCAGGCTGGATGTTAGGAAATGCTACTTTTCCGAAAGAGTGGTCAGGCACTGGAATGGGCTGCACAGGGAGGTGGTGGAGCCACCGACCCTAGAGGTGTTCAAGGAACGTTTAGACGTTGTGTTGAAGGACATGGTTTAGAGAGAACTATTGGTGGTTGGTGGATGGTTGGACTGGATGATCTTGTAGGTCTTTTCCAGCCTCGGTGATTCTATGATTCTATGACTCTATGAAGAATATTAATTTTAAGACTTCCATTGTTAAACAGTTCAAACTATTGATATATGATTAATATATAAAATTACAGCAAAACTATAATTTGGGACTTATTTAAAAATAATTTATAACTTATATAGGAATATTTGGGCAGTAGAAGTATCCTATATATAAAAAATCCTTGATATTCTCTGAAAGACTATCTACATTCAATATAAGAGCCAAACTCAGCTACTAATTAAATTAGTAGTGCAGTCACATCCACCCCCTACTTGGTTAGATGAAGTAGAGATCATGAAACAGTTTTATTGTAGAACATTTTTAGTTTACAGTAGTCACATGTGCACTCCTACTCCATAAATTACATATTCAGATACACAATTTTTTTAAAGACACACAGATTTGAAGTTCAGAAGAGACTATTCAGTCACTAAATCCAATTTACTTTGTATCACAGACCATAGAATTTCACTCAGTTACTCATATCTTTAACCTAGGAACTTCAATATGTTGAAAAATACTTTTCCAGAAAGACATACAGTCTTGAAGAACTGAAGATGTACAGCACTCGCTATTAGCTTGTTTCACTAAGTACGGTTGTAATGTTAAAAAATTTATGCTCTTTCTAACTTGAAGTTGTGAAAAAGAAAACCACTGTGTACTAAAGATATATTTCAGAAAGGCATTTTCCAACAATGGAAAGCCAAAGACAAACAATTCAACTCAACTCAACTCTGGACTCATTCCAAGAACTCAGCATCTTTCTTGTACTGGGGGCTCCAGGCCTGGACGCAGTACTCCAGATGGGGCCTCACAAGAGCCAAGCAGAAGGGGACAATCACCTCCCTCTCCCTGCTGGCTACTCCTCTTTTAATGCAGCCCAGAACATAGTTGGCCTTCCGGGCTGCAAGTGCACACTGCTAGCTCATGTCCAGCTTCTCATCCACCAGGATCCCCAAGTCCTTCTCCACAGGACTGCTCTCAAGGAGATCTTCCCCCAGTTTGTATAAATACCCAGGATTCGCCCGGCCCAAGTGCACCACCTTGCATTTGGCCTTGTAGAACCTCATTAGGTTTTCACAGGCCCGCTTCTCCAGCCTGTCCAGGTCCCTCTGGATGGCTTCCCTTCCCCCTACTGTATCAATGGCACCACTCAGCATGGTGTCATCTGCAAACTTTCTGAGGGTGCGCTCTATGCCATCTGTGTCATTGATGAAGATGTTGAAGAGCACCGGTCCCAAGACTGACCCCTGAGGGACACCACTTGTGGCCAGCCTCCACCCTGACACAGAACCATTAATCACAACCCTTTGGCTGTGTCCAGCCAACCAATTCTTAATCCATTGAACAGTCCATACTTCAAATCCATACCTCTCCAACTTAGAGAGAAGGATGTGGTGAGGGACCATGTCAAAGGCTTGGCAGAAGTCCAGGAAGATGACATCTGTTGCCCTTTCCCCATCCATCGATGCTGTCACTCCATTATAGAAGGCCACCAGATTGCCCAGGCAAGATCTGCCCTTGGTGAAGCCATGCTGGCTGTCTCGGATCACCTCTTTGTCTCGTATGTGCCTTAACATAGCTTCTAGGAGGATCTGCTCCATGATCTTCCCAGGCACAGAGGTGAGGCTCACCAGCCTGTAGCTCCCTGGGTCTTCCTTTCTACCTTTCTTAAAAGTGGGAGTAATGTTTCCCTTTTTCAAGTCACCGGGAACTTCACCAGACAGCCATGATTTTTCAAATATGATGGAAAGCAGCTCAGCAACCACATCAGCCATCTCTCTCAGAACCCTAGGATGGACATCATCGGGCCCCAGGGACTTATATACATTCAATTGCATGAGGAGGTCTTGGACTTGTTCCACTGTTACAGTGGGACGGATTCTGCTTCCCACATTGAAAATACTGAAAATCTGTTGAGATGGGCATCTTAGAAAAAGCTTAAACAATTTAATTTATTGTTCTCACTCATCTTTTTCTATTATGAATTTGTAAATATCTAATTAAGCAAACAGAACACATAAAGGGCTTTTAAAATATACTCAATGTATTTAAAAAGTGATATTTCTTACAGGAAATAATCTCTTCGGTGAATATGCATTATACTTGAACACAGGAGAAGGCAGGGCAGTAGTACAGAAATCTTCTAAATTCTTTTTAAAGCTGGAAAACTTTTGGAAAGTTCTGGGCAGATAAATCCTTGGGCTGTTTTATGCAAAATCCTGATAATTAGGAAGTAATTGTTCCCAGCTGTATTCAAAGGAAAGTTGTCTCTCAAAGAAGACATCCTACATTTTCATTGAAAATCTGATATTTAATAACCACTGAAAACAAAGGTGTGGAGTACAACAGCTAACTTCAGAAAAGCTATTAAGCCCTATGCACACTTATCTTCTCTCCTACTCCCTTTTTTGTGCATATTTGTGTGTAGATTCAAATATAGTTTTAGTTCCATATTTAGAGCTCTGTAGTCTCAATTAATTTTCATTTGCTTATAATTCTTATAGTTTTTTTTTTCATATTATTGAGGCAGCGTCCAAGAATCTAACTGAATATTATTTAGAACTTGAAAAGAGTTAAGAGTAGTCAGCCTTAGTTTTGTACCCAACCAGCAAACTGTTATCAGAGTTCAGCGTCTTGAGTTCTGTGAATACTTCTGTCCAAGATCCTTTCCAGTGAAGTTTTGCAGTGCTTCTCCTAATGAATTGTGAAATGCCTTCTAAAACTTTCAAGATCCAAGTACCCAAAATTGCAAAGTTTACCCTAATGTCCTGGAAGGGAATTACACTTTTTTTTTTTTTTTTTTAATAATACAAATAGCATGATGAATGTTATTTATCTTAGCGTCACTGCAATAAATAAATAAGTGTCTTTCTGGGATTCTTCCGTGTGCAACTGGAAGATCTATATAAGTAATAGCAAAGGATTCTTATTAACAAATCTACTCTTGCATGTTCATGAATGGCTGTACCTTGTTTATCGATGGACTGCTGCTGTAAAGCCTTTTGATTCAAAACCTAGAAAACAGTATGATATAAAGCACTGCAGTAGATGTGAAATGCCCAGCAGTGCCGTAAGTACTATATTATTAAAGTGAATTTCACATAAACCTATCTAGAATTAATTTCAGACTTACTGTACATCTTGCCACCAACTGATTTCTCTTTAATAGCTGTAACTCTTCAGAAGCAAACAAGCCCTGAATGCTTAGTTCTCTGTAGCTGATATTACATAGACATATTGACATGGTACAACCACAAAGAATTCTGAATATGAAAGCAGTAAATCTTTTTTACTGTCATAGGATAGTAAACCATTAGAGGTCATTGATGTCTTTGTAAATATGGTGTCTCCTCCTGATTCAAAAGTAATTCACCTGCATCAGAAATAGTGTGGCCAGCAGGACTAGTGAAGTGATTATCCTCTTGTACCCAGCACTGTTGAGACTGCACCTTGAATCCTATGTTTAGTTTGGGGCCCTTCACTACAAGAAGGATACTGATTTGCTTAAGAGTGTTCAAAGAAGAGCAGTGAAGCTGGTGAAAGGACTAGAAAGCAAGTGTTATAAGGAGCAGCTCAGGAAACAGGTTTTTTCTGGAGAGGAGGAGGCTCTGGGGAGACCTCGTCACTGTCCACAACAATCGGAAAGGAAGTTGCAGCAAAGAGAGTGTCAGTCTCTTTTCTCAGGTGAAAAGTTATAGGATGTGAAGGAATATTCTCAAGTTATGTGAGAGGAGATTTAGATTGGAGATTAGGGAGAATTTCTTCGTGGAGAGGGTAGTCAATCTTTGCAATGGGCTGCCCAGGGAAGTGGTAGATTTGCCATCCCTGGAAGTAATTAAGAGATGTGTGGATGTGACACTAAAGGACATTGTTTAGTGATGGAGTACAGTAGTCAGGTTAATGGTTGGACTTGATGACCTTGAAGACTTTTCCAACCTAGATGATTCTATGATTCTATGAATGGGATACACCACAATTCTCTTTTCTCTCCTCTCCTTGTTAACCCTCATGGTACATCTATCACTGAGCTCCAGAATTAGTGAATTTTAACTGAAGTGGGCAATTGTAGCAAAATATACAATCCAATCACTTTTGGCAGCACATAAGTGTTTTTATCAATGACTACAGACCATGGATAGTACTATAAACATCACCCAATTAACTACAAAGTAGCTACAGAATAGTAATCATATATGTAGGAATCAGTTTGAGCTGTCTGACATGTGGCTAACAGGATTGGACAGACTGTCATGGTAGTTTAAGCTTCTGGGACACTGATGATGCTTTCAGGCTTTGGCTATCTGTTGTTCAGAGACTGCATATTCCTTTTGCTGATTAGGGAGGAACCTTCCTAATGAATTGGCAGGCAGGAACCTGTTTGCATCCCTTTTACACTAAGGTGTGTTTCTCTGTAGTACTACATAGCCTGATTGTATTGTTTGTTTGTTTTGAGGAGGTTTACTTTCCCTAGCATTGAGGAAACAGAAGCACTGGAACATGTTATGGGTAATTGCAAAAACAGTTAGTAACCCAAACTTGGAAAGCCTTGGGCTGCTTCTGTTTGTAGGTTAAATCAAGCATGAAGTTGTAGGAGCAAGAATCATCTTTTCCCTGCACAGAGTTATCAGGGTAGGAAGGAACTGGGCTGGTGCAGAAACTGGAAAAATCAAAGCAGCTGAGTTCCCCTAGGGTGCTCTTTTCATTATCATCCAGTGAGTAGCTCTGGATAGAAATAATGATGCTCATCTACTGTGCTTCCTCCTCCTGGCTATAATGAATCACAGTTTGCCAGTGTGATGCATACACCTTGACTTTGGTACTAATCTACTATCATAGCTACCTATTTCCTTCTAACACGAGAGAAGGGTATGTTCATCTAGGGTAGTCTGAAGGGAAGCACTGTTTCTTGCCATCCTAGCAACGTGCCTTTGATTTTGCACAGCTTTTAGGCAAACGCTGGGAAACTGGTGATTGAAACAAGCTGGTGGTTGGTTCAGACAGCTGACTGGCATTCTTACCTCTCTGACTCTGGCAGTTCACATTCTACATGTTTCCTTAGACTTTATTCCTTCTGGTTATTTCTCTTTCCCTCTCTTATATCATAGAATCATAGAATGGCCTGGGTTGAAAAGGACCATAATGATCATCTCCTGTCTTAGTTTAAAACCATTCCCCCTTGTCCTATCACTATCCACCCATGTAAACTCTTCTTTCCCACATGGAATCACCATATTTTTAAACTTGTTCGATCTGATAGCAGCCTTATTGCTGATTGCTTTGCAGTTGCCTATATGTCTCAACTATTTTTATTACATATCTGTGTATATCTATATATCTGTATATTTTCATGGTTAATTATCTCTGGCATTTTTGTTGTTGATTTTGATTGGGTTATTTGTTTTGCTAGTGTGTAGGACAGTAAGTTTTTCTGGTTTATCTAACTGTGCATTTATTTCTTTATTTTCCAAAGGAAGTCTTTCATACTATAAATAGACTTAGATAAATTAACTAAGCCAGCAAAAAGACTATCTCTCTGTCATTGTAAACCAATTCCCCATGTGTATTGGCTAAGGTATGAAACTTGCTTTCTGTCACTAGAACTACTTTGTTGTATCTTGGAACAGTAGTATTAACAAGTGGGTATAAAGGTTGTTGTCTTTCTGTTTGTTCAAAATATTATGAGCAATCTGCTTCTAATTATATAGAGCTAGTGTAGTACAGTCTGAGTGCAGTTCAGTACACACAGTAGATAGTGGAAAGTAGAAGGTGAATTGAACAGCAGAACAGACAATAGGCACCCTATTTGCTTTAATTGCCAAGAAAAGATGAAGGACATTCTTGGCAATGCTCATCACTTATTTTTCCACTGGAGGTGGCTGAGATGTATCTTTATGATACCTGCTTGTCATTCTTCTGATATCTAGGCTAAGCCCAGTGCTATCCTGTTGAGATATGTCATTCTCAAGTATCATTAGCCTGTATTAAGACTCAAGATTTTATTAGACTCTGTTTGCAGTTCTGCTACACTTGGCAAATAATCCTTTTAAACTAATACAGATCCTGCAAATGAACCAAGATTCACCAGTTCCCACCAGTATCCTTTTTTTTTTTTTTTTTTATATCAAGGTAATTCAAGAAGAAAGAGTATATTTCTATTTTTTTTCTAAAAAGGAAAAGCCTAGAAAGGGCTTGATAAATGGTTGTCATAAATTAATTATTTTACTTCTATATTAGCGGCAGTTTAAACATACATTAGGAAAACAATAAAATTAATACTACAACCCATTGTGCAGTTAATGTCTAATTAACTTTCAGGTATCAAATTCTGAAAAAAAAAGTTAATCGAGAAAAATACAGTTCCATGTCAATAGCAAATGCAGTGAAGAGAGGAAACATTTAGAAACTGAATTTGCAATAGTTTCTGAGAAAGAGAATGGGAATTGCTCAATGGGAAATGTATATAGAAACAAATAGAATACATTTATGAAGAACTTCTTATCACTCACAACATATTTATCTTGTTTCTATAAAGCTGTAGAGCCTTTTATGAAGCTTCATCCTCCAAAGTAGATATATACATCTGTTAGTTGTCTAACTCAGTTGCAATGAGAAATGAGAAGTAATTGAGAGATACTGCAGGAGATGGGACCTGATGGGCTGTGTCCAAGGATGTTGAGAGACTTGGCTGATGTACTTACAAGGTCCTCTTTCATCTTGGAGATCATGGAAATCAGGGGAGATATCCAGGGGTTGGAGGAAATTAAATGTTGTGTTCATCTTCAAAAAAGAAACCAACACAAAAAATACCCACCCAGGTTTTCTTTGAAATATTGCTGTTCACTAGGCTTTTATTTTACTTTTTTTTTTCCCTTCAAAAATCAAATATCTAGAAGTGATATAATATGAAAAGAGGAAAGTTTTTTGTGTTATGGACTAGTGCTGCTTCGATCTAATGCCTCTTGAAAATGAAATTCAGTACGGACCTAAGGGGCCTGTAATTAATACAGACCATGCAAAGAGAAAAGCTAAACAGAGACTATGTTAAAAGAATATGAAAGTTTACGTTCTTGACATAATTGGATACAAAAACTTGAGCCTTTAGTTTAGCACTCCATGTTCAACACAGATTGACAGCCTGACAAAAGTAAACATAAAAGAAATAAATCATTTTAATTTGGTATTATGTATATCACAGTTCAGATTGTTCTCATCTTTATATGGAATGGAGGGAGCAAGTCTGTTGGTTAATAAATTTGCACAAGAATACCAAATAAAAATAGGTGGCAGCATCTGGAACATTTAAAATAATAACCATACAGGAATATTATACTTTAGGATAGAAATCAAATCAATTAAAGGTTAGTCAATAGCACATAAATAACATTTGTGGTAGTAATATTCATGAAAACCTGAAGCTAGAAATTGCTCAATAGTTTTTATATGTTAATTCAGTGTATAAACAATTTAAAATTAGATTTAAATTTAGTATTACTTGATTAGTATTAGTGTTGCATTTTCAACAAATACATAGCACAAAGGAAAAATAGATTTGATTTTTAGCTCATAAGTTACTGAAAATCTCTTTATTTTCTTCAAATAGCTATAAATTTTTCCTACCTACAAAATGTGAGTCAATTTTATACAAATTTTGAAAGGCATGTGACAGCTCTCTTGTCTACTTCATAATCAGGATACGAATGCAAAAATACAACGATGGGGCCTGCAGTAAACTGTGTTTACTTTTTATTAACAGTGGTATGTGGCAGTCTGTATATACGTACGTGAAACTGGAGTTGAGTTCCTGAGATCTATATCCTATACAAAATAATTTGAGAGAGATTGTCTTCAGACTACTTTGGTAAATTAACCCATTTCTGAAAATTTTTGTAAGGCAAATCAGATAGGAGGCACTCAGACTGCAAAGGTTTCTGAAACACCAGTGAAATCTTAGCCAGACATAGCCTGCTAAAAATACAAATGAATATGTGACAATTTAAGGAGGGAGACTGACACAGTTGTGAGGGTCAGCTAGATACTGAAGTACCAGGTAGGAAGAATTTTAGAGAGCAAAATATAACAGCTGAGTAGTTCCTTCCTTTGTCTCTTCTGGCTGCTTAATGGCAACCCAAGGTCTCCCTCTCCTTTGTGTAAATTTTTCCAGTGATGAGAAAGCCAGTTGCAGGTCACAGTATTCATCCAGCTTTGTAGGTGCTGTTTGAAGCTCTTTAATCCAGGCAAACATTACCCCATATTTCCCCCCGTCATTAGCTAGCAGTGTTAGATGTCAATGTGCTCTCTTCTTGTGATATACCACAAACATTTGTGTTCTACGAACTTGAACATTCTCTCTGACTTTATTTTACAGATACTTACAGTGAAGACTATTACACTTAAAATATACTTAAATCACCTAAAGAATTTTTATGTGTCTAAATGCTTGCTGGAAAGTATTTATTTTAAACATTTACATATTTAGGTAGTAAATATATATATATATGCACATGAATTGGGTTCATTCATAAAAGTTGAACTGATATGTTTAACTAATGTTTTACCTACTATAGTTCTGAAAATTATTAAACTTACATTTTCATGTTCTAGATTTAAAGAAAGATTCATCCCCCTCAACTATTTTATCAATGAATGATAACTCCCAACTCTTTACAAAAGTTATTTAACATCACTATTAACATTCATGGTCTGTACAAATTCCAGAGTACTGAAGCACAGCTGTCCAGTCTGTTTTCCTGCTACATCAGATCTCATTTGCAGCTTTGCAGCTGCTTGCAAACTATCCCAAAATTGGGGCAATGTGTTATTTTTGTGTGTGTTTGTTTTCCAAGGGAATTACCCAGCTGTAATGTTCTGTTACTTCTTGTCTTCTAAAATAAAGTCTCTAAATAACAACTAAGTGCATCATACTTCTCTGTACTGAAGCAGCTTGTCCCTAGCAATTATCAGATTATGACAGTCCATTTTTCAGTGCCCATTTCTATCAGTTTTGTGAACAGGGTTTTCTGCCACAGTGCCTTTTAAACCCACCATACTTTGTTATCTTAAAGTTCTTGCAGAATGAGAACCTGCTTGAAAATTTCTCTGCATGGTTTGCTATCCCTTTTGAATGACCACATCTCCTTCATCTCAAGCACTGTCTTCTATTTCATTGCAGACCCACATGTTCTGGGCGTGGTGACCTCTTTAAATATCTCACCTATAAACCTTTCATTCTAGTGAATGCTGCATACTGTGGCAATTTGTCTGTTGGGATCATCAGTCCTGCTCTTGAGGTTCACATATGCTCTCTTCAGATGTCTTCATCCAGGAAATGCCACATCTTATTCTGCTCACAGATCATAAGATTCCTCTTTGGTTTAGGTCCCTAATCCCTCAGACTCAGAGTCTCTTTTAACTTGTAAGAATAATACTGAAAGGGGAAAAAAAGACAATAAAACTGGATGTAACGACAGCCAATCACTCAGTAACCCCCCTCCCCCCCCTTACTCCTCCTTTACCCACTTACAATCAGCACCAGCTGTAGTGCAATTAAACTCAGCAGGTGTTCAGAGGAATTACATTTTATCACCACCATCCTTTCTCCTCCTTTGCTCCCCCTCCTCTTTCCCCATTCCCACAAGACCCAACTGCCTTTCTTTATTGGTCTATAAAAAATAGTGCAAGTCAAATATATAATGGCACTAAAGTAACCAAAGAATTAGTAAAAGAAGATGAAGATATACTGAAGAAAATGTGCTCACAGACAGTCATGGGGAATGTTTAGAATAAAACCATTAATATTTGTTACATTGATAATTATAAACTCTTCAGAGTGTCTTTGCTCTCTTTTCACTCTGTGTACAGACCTTGGTTGTTCAAGGTTCTGAACACCCTTGCCTGGACTCAGTAATGGGATTCATCATGGGCTTGTGGAAAGCATGATGATGACTTTGTGTAGGCTGCTCAGATGCTTAAAATTACCTATGCATGCAAGTGCTCTGATGATCATATTGCTTAGCACCTTGCAGAATCTGATGTTAAATAAATAATCTTATCAAGTAATGTGAATTTTAACTCCGAAAGAGTTAAATGGAAAACCTTGAATTTCAGTTTGGAGTGGAGAAGACTTGGTACCGAGTGTGAGTTATAACTGAGGTGTTCACAATTGTAGAAGTAGTGAATAAGCTGAATGCAAAACTGTTATTCATTAAATCTTGCAACACGAATACAGATCACTAAATTAAACTACCAGCTGGACAGTTTAAGAGTTAATAGGAAGTATATAGGAAACTTGTAGGACTTACTTTCATGACGTTTCGGAAAGGCAGTGAATATCAGACAATTCAAAATGGGATTGAGACAAATTCATAGACATCGAGCCCATAAATAGGTACTAAAGGCACTGAGTAGAGATGTACCCTTTTACACCTCTAACACAGTAATAGTGGATGCTGGTAAAGGAGATGGACTGAAGAAAGTGTCCAGTCTCATGCATTCATCCTATATAGCTTCTCATATTATCACTGCTGGAAATAGAAAACTGGGCATGATGGTCTGACCCTGGAGGGCTTTTTCTTATCTTCCTGTCGGTGTCTTATGTATGACTGCAAAAGCTGGAAGAGTTGGGGGTAATGTCATCTTGAGTGACTGAGAGGTATCTATGAGAAGAAAAACTTCCATCTTCTGGTGCTTTCTTAATTCAAAAGTGAAAATTTCTGCCTCTAATAGCTGCAATGTACCAACTGACCAGCAGCATTTTTGCCTTTTTGAAAGGCAGTTTTCTGCTGTCTGCTAAAAATTTATTAACACACTAAGTCTCTTTTAAGGAACGAAGAACACAGTGCTGCATGACACATTTGAAAGTTATGCTGACTTGAAATTATTAGCAAGAATACCAAGTTTGGGCTTGATTTTTTTTTTTTTTCACATAGAAGGGGACACAAATACTTAGTTGATATTAGCTACTTGGCTTTGCTTGCAATATCACTTTGATATTGGACCATATGGATGGATTGGACTGAACACAGGGACAAGACGTAAATGTGCACTAAGAGTTAAACAAGGTCCAATTTTAATATTATCACATAGGACACATTAAAAAATGCCTCATGTTTATGCAACAGAAACAACTACAATCCTTTTTCCAACAGTAGGGGGTCTGTTTGAGCAAAACATTCAAAGATCTGGAATCTTGCATCCAAAGTCTATCACTGACAGAGTACTGTCAAGTATCTAACCAAACGATGGGTCATTATTATTGTTCACTGAAGTAGTGTGAGTAGCACAGACTTCCTGGATAAATATATGTGTGTGCTAAGATTTGTGTGGAAATATGCCAAGATGATTATTCCTAGTTCAGACACTGGCAAGCCTCCTAGTGACCCATCATTCATATGTTGTTTTGTGCCCTCTCTTCATGTGCTATTATTAAAATTTAGATTGCTTATTTCTCTGTGGCCCCTAGTTCTTTCACAGAAGCTTTTAAACAAAAGAAAGACAATAGTCTACCAAGCCATTTCCTTTTTTTCCTGATTCCCAACGTCTGACCTCTGGAAAGGTTATGGTTTTATAGATGTTGATTTGGAGTAAAGGGCTCTGTCTCATTTTCCTGCGTGGATTGCAATTCCTCTGCAGCTACTTCTGCTTTACCTCTGCCTCTTATATATTTGCTTTGTCTATCTTACCACTCCGTCCTCATACTGACTGCATATGCAGCATTGCATACATCTACATAATGTCCAAAAATATTTACTCTGTTAAAATACATAGAAAACACTCCTTCAGTGTAGGAACAAGCTCCTTGAGTGCTTTCTGGGCCATTCTCATCTCTGATCTCCTTGAGAGGAGTCTAGGTCATCATTTACTTTGTCACTTGAGAAGGAAGTATCATTTTTAACCCCTCTGACTTAAACAAGTACTTCTAGCCATTTTACCTGCAGTCAGCTGCATGCATCTCTGGGGTTAAGCCATATCTATTAGTCCTCCTCTAACTCAGATTAGAGTCAATCTGGTGCAGAATCTACTGGCTATAGATAATAAACAAGCTAGTAACCAGAGAATATGTATAGTATTGTCAACGGTTTACAGGCGTTAGGCCCGATTCCGTGACAAAAGGGACGGGGGACCCAAGGGCCCACGTCCCGGGAAAAGGGGAAAGGGGAAAAGGGTAGGGAGATGGCCCTGAGAGCAAAGAACGGCGGCAACAATCTGAGGAGAAACAAACTAATTTACTAAATAAAATATCGGAATGCAAAACAACACACTATAATACAATATAATTACAATTTAAGCTGATAAATCCAATACAGAGAGAGAGAATGTCCCAAAATCAAGGTAGGCCTTACTCTACTACCGACAATAAGACGGCTGGAGAGCGAGGTGCTGCCAAGACGAGAGACGGCGGAAAAAGGAACGAGGTCTCGTGATCTGCAAGTTTTTATACTGCGAGCTTTTATCTTTTCCCTCCGGCTGGAAAATGGTAACAGAGGATCAAAGTACCGTGGGGACTGTAGTAGTCCTTCTCTTCTGAGGACTAGGTACATTCACTACATGATGTTATGATGTGGAGTACCGATAACCGAAAATCATAAAACCATGACAAGTATAAATGTTCCTCTCCTCTATCTAACCCCATCAATATTTGCCTGAAACATCTGGTATTGGGAATGGCATTGTTGGCCATATTGGCCAACAATACAATCTACTTATTGTATTTCTTAACTGTAATTTACCTTACTGTTAGAGGTAGTGTATATGTCCAGTTTTTTACTGTTACGTTACTTTGGACTTTTAAATAATCTCTTGCTGTAAATTTAATTCCATGATTTTCCACCTCAGTTTTTCCCTTTTTGTTTTGTTTTGTGTATTTATTTGTTTTTAGTGCATAGCAATCATGGATCTTTCATGGATCCTGGTAACTATCATTTTCCATTTCAAAAATTAAACAATCTTTATATCTCTTGATGAGGGCCAAAACGCCCTCAATTACAACAGCATTAAGCAGTAGCTATATTATTAAAAAACCCTAATTTCATTTTACTGGTAGATACCTTGAAATTCATTCCTAATCATCCCTTTTCTTCTCATTATTTCTCTATGTACAACTCAGACAGTTTCTGCTCTCATTTTAGTTTGAATGAGAAACAGTAAAGACAGAAACAGTTTCTTTAATCCTTAATTTTCAATTCTGCTGTCTGTTACTATTACTGCATCAATGTGCAATTAGCAATCACAGCACATTCTGCCAATTTTATCTGAAACCGTTCATTTTGTGTTGGCTGTTCAACAGAATTATCAACTGGTGGGCACAGTATGCTTTCAGTGGTGCCTGCATTTCCTACACTTGGGAAACAAATCCAGAATATCAAGTGAAGTGGCAGTAAAATAAGAGTAACGCGTTTGGTGATGACCATCAACTGAATTAAACACTAACCAAGGAGCTACAGTGACTTCTGAAACAAGAGTCAGCTTGAGAAGAAATAAGAAGAGAAGAGAAGCTTGGTGATTTGTAGCAGTCGGGGGAAGAGGGTAGCAGGGCAGCAGCAGAACTGATGTGTCCCTGCCAGATATGGCCCTCTGGCACCAGGGGCTCTGCCTGGGCTGGGAAGCAGCTCCAGCTCCAAAGGCATCCCCAGCACCAATATGGAAGGACGTTTGGAAATGTGTATATGTGTATTAACATTCTGTAGTATTGTGGTATATCTGTTGTGGTGCTGATATTGATTCTAACACATAGTACAATGACTGGCAGTTAATTACGTGTCAATAAGCCACTTTGATCCTTATTTGGTTGAAATTATATTAATTGAACAGATTTTCCCAGCAACATATGCATAGAGAGTACTCAGTCGGCGTATATGCAAAGTCTAAGCTAAATCAGTATGTGCTATCAGATTATTTTTGGAATTTAATTAAGCCACACCAGATAATCTAAATGCAACAAAACAGATTTATGGATCTAGGCATACAATCAGAAGTTATTGAGGTACCACCTATCAAGCAAGTAATTGAGCACTTGCAACTTTAAATTCATCTCTTTATCACTCAAGAGCAATTTTAAATCAATTCACAAAGTGAAATGCAACATATAATTCAAATTTTTATCACACATATTTAGTTGTAATGACATTCCCATTCTTACATTTGGGAAAACAACAACAACAGCAACAACAAACAAACACAAAAGGAAATAATTTTACCAATTCAGGATAATGTAAAAATTCAACAGAAAGAATATTTCTCATGAAAAGGATCTGCATTCCAGTAGACTTTGACCATTAATGATCATTAAAACAAACGTCAATTTTTAAATAACCTCATTAGTAAACATCTGAAATTGGATCATATATATATAAATGTAATAAGTTCATCTTCTTAAGAATCTTTGTAAGAAAAGCTTTAAATTTTAGAATGCTTTGGCATTGTCTGATAAGGCAGACAACCCTGAACTCACTAATTTCCCAACTCACATCTGAAGATGCAAAAAACTAACAACTTTATCCCTCTCTATTTTGTGAGACTTTGCATATGACTCTTCAGCCTGGATCTGTAGAGAGACTGCTTCCAAAAACTTTGTCCCAGAATCATAGAATCCTTACAGTTGGAAAGGACCATTAAAGGCCATCTAGTCCAACTCCCCTGCAATGAACAGGGACATGCACAGCTAGATCAGGTTGCCCAGGGCCTGATCCAGCCTCATCTTGAAAGTCTCCAGGGACAGGACATCAACCACATCTCTAGGCAACCTGTGCCAGTGCCTCACCTCCCTCAGTGTAAAAGACTTTTTCCTTATATCTAACCTAAATCTCCCCTTTTTAAGTTTGAAACCATTTCCCCTTGTTCTATCACAACAGACCCTGCTGAAGAGTCTGTCTCCATCTTTTCTGTAGCTCCCCTTTACATACTGAAAGGCTGCTATCAGATCACTTCGGAGCCTTCTCTTCTCCAGCTGAAGAGCTCCAGCTCTCTCAGCCTGTCCTTGTAGGAGAGGTGTTCCATCCCTTGGATCACTTTTGTGGCCCTCCTCTGGATGCACTCCAACAGGTCCATGTCTCTCCTGCACTGAGGACTCTACATCTGGATGCAGTACTCCAAGTGAGGCCTCACCAGCACAGAGTAGAGAGGCAGGATCACCTCCCTCGCCCTGCTGGCCACACTTCTTGTGATGCAGCCTGGGATACGGTTGGCTTTCTGGGCTGTGAAGACACATTGCTGGCTCATGTCCAGCTTCCCATCCACCAGTCCCCCCAGGTCTTTTTGAGTAGGGCTGTGCTCAATCCTTTCATCCTACAGCTTGTACTGGTAGCGGATGTTTCCTTGACCAGGTGCAAGACCTTGCTCTTGGATTTGTTTAATCTCATGAGATTCGCCTGCTCCCACTGCTCAAGCCTGTCTAGGTCCCTCTGGATGGCATCCCGTCCCTCTGGTATGTCAACCGCACCCCATAGCTTGGTGTCATCAGCAAAATTGCTGAGGGTGCTCTCGACCCCACTGTCAATGTCATCAATGAAGATGTTAGAGTGTCAGTCCCAGCGCTGACCCCTGGGGGACACCACTCTTCACTGATCTCTATCCAGACACTGAGCCATTGACCACCACTCTCTGGATTTGAACCTGCAGCCAGTTCCTCATCCACTGAACAGCCCACCCATCAAATTCATATCTCTCCAATTTGGAGAGAAGGGGTACCATGTCTAAGGCCTCACAGAAGTCCAGATAGAAGACGTCAGTGGCTATTCCCTTGCCCATTGATGCAGTTACAACATAATAAAAGGCCATTAAGTTGATCAAGCAGGATTTACCCTTCATGAAGCCATACTGGATCTCCTTGTTTCACCTCCCTGTCTTCCATGTGCCTTAGTGTAGCTTCCAGGATGATCTGCTCCATGATCTTTCCCTGCACAGAGATGAGACTGACAGGTCAGTAATTCCTGGGCTCATCTTTTTAGCCTTTCTTAAAAATGGGTGTGATGTTGCCTTTTTTTCAGTCACTGAGGTGTGATTATATTTTTTTGTTATATCTTTTAAGAATATTTCTCTTAGATTTTACTTAGGGAGTTCTACTTTTTAATAAGACTTGCAAGAAGACTTTTTAAGGGTTTATAATTAGATGAACTCCCAAATGAGTCTCTCCCCAAAAATAATTAATTGTAAGGACTTACTTATAAGGAAATAACCTTGTCATTGCTGACTTCTTTTGCTGCAAAATTTCATTATTTACATTTCATTAGTTGAGAATTTAAGTATCTTCTATTTCTATAAAGTGATGTTTGAAGTCAGACTTCTGTCAAACTGAGCAGTGAAAATCATGTTTTTCAGGCATCTCAAACACTGTGTTACTGTCTTCAGACTATAACTTTTAGGATAAGAGGTTAAAACTACCGAGTTCTTTTCAGTACTGTACTAAAGGCAGGAAAAGATGAGGTTATTTTAGCTAAAATCTGTTTCTTGGTCTTTTAAATAAAAAATCTGTATAACTAATCTTTTAAACTTAAAAACACAATAAACTGCAATCTGGAGGTACCTCTTGCCCTCCCCCCCAACCCCCCACCATATCCCTTTAAAGTTTTAAATATATGAAAAATGTGAATTGTCCAGTATATAACTATTGTGAATAGCAGTAGTACAATATTAAAACTCTTGCAGAAATCACTTGCTGGATAGAAGTAACCATAAAATTCTCTGAAAGGCAACAATGCAATGACTGTTGAACCATTTCAGTTAAAGCTGAACTTTGCTGCTGTTGAACAAAGAATGAAAACACATTTAGATTTTACAGCAGATGAATAAATACTCAGAATAACTCACAAGCAACAAGTTCATTCCTGTAATCTTGCTTGAAATTGGGTTTGGAAATGCATTTACTATTTCTGTCTTTGAGATGTTACAGCAGTAAATTTTTAAATTCCAGAAATTCATATAGAAGCATTACTTGGTATGTCTCACTATTTGGCAATTAGTAGTTGAAAACGACTGTTCTGAATACTATTTTCCAAGCAATTTCATGAACTTTTAGTAGATCAAATATCTGTATGGATCAGTATTTTATCTGCGGCTACGGTCAACAGTAACTTCTAGAATGAGTGAAGGAATTGTGTAAACATACACTGAATTCATTTACTACTACAACTGTTGAACCTTCAGCAGTTTGAAGCTTAGTGCTTTATTGGGTTGGAGACAGTGCTATTGAATATAATAGCAGGAAGTCTTTTTCCATAAGTGTGACCAGCAGGTCAAGAAAGGTGATTCCGCCCCTCTACTCTGTTCTTGTGAGACCCTATCTGGAGTACTGCGTCCAGTTCTGGAGCCCCCAACACAAGAAGGATATCAGGCTGTTGATGTGGGTCCAGAGGAGGGCCACAAAGATGATCAGAGGGCTAAAGCAGCTCCCCTATGGGGCCAGGCTGAGAGAGCTGGGGCACTTCTGCTTGGAGAAGAGAAGGCTCTCAGGGAACCTTATCGTGGCCTTCCAATATCTGAAGGAGGCCTACAGGAAAGCTGAGGAGGAAATTTTTTATAAGGGAATGTAGCAATAGAACAAGGGGAAATGGCTTTAAACTGGAAGAGGGTAGATTTAGACTAGATATTAGGAAGAAATTCCTTACTGTAAGAGTGGTGAGACACTGGAACATGTTGCCCAGAGAGGCTGTGGATGCCCCCTCCTTGGAGGCATTCAGGGCCAGGCTGGATGGGGCTTTGAGCAACCTGGTCTAGAGGGAGTTGTACATGACTATGGTAGGGGGGTTGAAACTAGATGATCTTAAGGATCCCTTCCACCCCAAACCATTCTATGATTCTATGATTGTTGTCTGATTTATCTTTTTTATTTATTTTAAACTGTGCCTCCAGATAGTTTGATATTCCTTGATTTTATGTCAGTAAAACAATTCCATCCTCCCATTTTTTTTATTTCTATCTTTTATTATTTTTACTATTCTTAATCTTTTTTGATGCCATCCATGAATATATCCCCCATCATCTCTGTGGCCAGTGGATTATCTACCAGGATGAGAAATCTCAGTCTTATGGATTAAATGGTCTTCTGTATGTATCAGTATTCTGATCATACTTCTTTGTACTTTACAAGAGACAACAGTTATGCAAATTTTCACAGGCACATAGTGGGAAATAATGTCATTAGCCTTACTGGGATCAAAATGTGTTCTCCATTCACAAACCCTTTTATATCATCCAGCGATAGAGTAGGTGGTATGGTGCTGTGTTTTAGATTTAGGATGAAAACAATGCTGATAACACATCCATGTTTTAATTGTTGCAGAAGAGTGCTTACACAGAGCCAAGGAATTTTCACCATCTCACACTGCCCTGCCAGTGAGGAAGCTGGGGTGGCAACAAGAATCTGGGAGGGGACAGAACCAGGTCAGCTGACCTAAACTGGCCATAGGGTTATACCATACCATATGACATTGTGCTCAACAATATAACTGGGGGGAGTGGGCTGGGGGAGCTGCCCAGTTGCTCAAGGACTGGCTGGGCACATTTGTTAGCTGGTGGTGAGCAATTCTGTTCTTAACTAAGAAGTTATGTAAAATTGTAGTATAAGTAAGCAAGGACAAAATCACACACACACAAAAATCAGTGATGAACACAGAATCATAGAATCATTTGAACTGGAAAGGTCCCTTGAAGGCCATCTAGTCCAAATTCCCTGCAATGAACAGGAATGCCCACAGCTAGTTCAGGTTGCTCAGAGCCCCATCCAGCTTGACCTTGAATGTCTCCAAGGACGAGGGCTCACCTCTCTGGGTTACCTGTTCCAACACTTCACTATCCCTAGCATAAAAACTTTTCCCTTATATCCAATCTAAATCTCCCCTCTTTTAGTTTAAAACCATTTATCCTTGTCCTATCACAGCAGACTTTACTAAAAAGTCTGTCCTGTTCTTTCTTATAGCCCTCCCTTTAGATACTTGAAGACTGCTCTCAGGTCTCTCCGAAACCTTCTCTTCTCCACACTGAACAGCCCCAGATCTCTCAACCTGTATTTGTGGAGAAGGTATTCCATCCCTTGGATCATTTTTGTGGTTCTCCTCTCGATGTGCTCCAACAGGTCCACATCTCTCCTGTACTGAGGACTCCACATTTGGATGAAGTACTCCAGGTGAGGTCTCATCAGCGCAGAGTAGAGGGACAGGATCACCTCCCTCACCCTGCTGACCACGCTTCTTGAGATGCAGCCCAGGATATGGTTGGCTTTCTGGGCTGTGAGGGCACACTGCTGGCTCATATCCAACTTATCATTCACCAGTACCCCCGAGTCCTTTTCGTCAGGGCCATTCTCAATCCTTTCATCCCTCAGGTTGTACTGATAGTGGGAGTTGCCACAGCCCAAGTGAAAGACCTGTTGACCATCATGAGGCCCACTACTGGAGCCTGTCTGATTCCTCAAGCATGTCAACCACAAGCTTAAGACATGGCCAGGAAAAGGCCATAGAAAACCAGCAACAGACTTTAAGTTTATAAGTGTCTGAACCCTTCTTTTCTTTTGGCTCAAAGCTTGCTTTCTGAGGTATGTTTTGTGATAAGACTCTAACTTACTTACCAAGGAGACAAATGGTGGGTGTCGCCGTGTGGCCATCAACATCACCGTGTGAACATTCGAAAGCATTTCCTTCAGGGCTGTTTGCCCCAGGAAGAGAGTGCTCAGGAGTGTTTACTGGCGGAAGATCTGGCCTGTGACCAAGTAGCAACAGCTTGGTATGGGAGACTGGGGAATGATACCATCGTATCCTGTGAAAAACAGGATGCGGATGGGCACCTTCCTGCTCCCTCTTATCTGCTGGCAAGGCCCGGAAGATGGGTTTTCTGCTGAGATCCCAAAGCCAGAAGCTGCCACTCCAGAGAGAGCTGACTCAGCCACTAACTGTCACTCCAAAGAGAGCTGACTCGACCAATTTGGACTTATAAATAAGTTCGTACTGCTGTTGGAGGTGGTCGTCGACCAAAGGGGTTGTAGACCGAAGGGGTTGTCGACCAAAGGGGTTGGTCAACCAAAGCGGTTGGCAACCGAACAACAAGCCCTGATGACCCATCACCTGAGAAGATCAACGTCGGCGCTACAAACAACGCTGGACCCCTGGTGGTGACTATCTCTCTCTTGCTTTCTACAAAGACTCCTTGCTTTTTCATCTCTTTTCTATCGCCCACCTTCCCTTCCCCATCTCCCTAAGCTACTAGGATTTGTAATAAACTGGTCGGGCTAACATTTGACCCGTTGTGTCTTAATCTCACCGTCGGGTATACATATATTAAAAAGAACTCCTTCTCCCTCCTGTAAATTGGAGCGAGACAATAAGTAGACAAAAAAAGTTGAGGAGAAAGGTTAATAGTTTCCTTGCTGAAATGCGAAAGATGATAGTAAAAGATGCTGGAAATTACAACAGCTTCAGTGCAAAAAGGAACCTCTCACTGGAGCAGGGGGAAAGTGTGAGGAGAAAGGAGTGGCAAAGAAGTGTTATGAACTGACTACAGCCCTTGTTACCCATCCTCCCTGTGCCACTTGTTGAGTGGGATCTAGGAAAGTCAAGAGTGAAGATGAGCCTGGGAAGAAGGGGCAAGGAGTCATGGAGAAAGTCTTTATTCTTCTGTCTTTGTTCCTACTCTATTTTTAATTGCCAATAAATTGAATTAATCTTCCCCAAGTCAAGTCTGCTTTCCCCTTGATGATAATTAGTGAACAATCTTCCTGTACTTAGCCCAGGGGAGCTTTTTCCCCTTGTCTTACTGAGGAGGGAGAGTGGCTTGGAGGACACTTGACAGCCAGCTGAGGTTAACCCACTGCACCTGGGGAACAGCTAAAGTTGTTTATGAGTAGAACATTTCAACTAAATTATGCAGTTAATCTTGGAAGTCTCTACTTAGCTCCTCCAGGTTTTACACCTTTGACGAACCTCGCATATAAAGGTCCAGAATTTCCAAAATTCAGCACAGGCTGTTTAAAATGTTTTTTAAAAAGATACATAGTTGAGAAGCTTTATAATCTGTTTTCTACTATTAAATTTTTTGTTATTTTTTCTGTGCTTTGCATGGACATTGTCTTTTTTTGGTTCTGTATATGTTTCTCTATATTAATGAATTATCATTTTTTTTCAGAACGTTTTTCTTTTTTTGACAGAGAATGTACACAAAAATTTTTCTATAGATTTGTTTCTCCTGTATACAAGTATATGTGATATCATCCACTGTTACTGACGTTTTTTTAAGGAGCCTTGGAAATGAGAAAAAGATTTTCCTTTGCAGGGGAATCATTTGTTTTTCTCCTGTGTGCTTTATTACAGAATATAATAATGCCAGCTGAGACAAGGAACAAAAAAATCTGTTTATTTCCAACAACTGTATTTATTCATTTATTTAAAATACTATGCAATGGTTAATCTAGCTTTGAATGTATCACAAAATCACAGAATTGTAGGGGTTGGAAGAGACCTCTGAAGATCATCTAGTACAACTCCCCTTCAGGTTCCCTTGAGTACAGGAAGATGCCCAGGCAAGTTTTTAGTATCTCCAGAGAAGGAGACTCTACAGCTTCTCTGGGTAGCTTGTTCCAGTGCACTGTAACCCTCAAAGAAGTTTTTCCTCACATTCGTATGGAATTTCCTGTGTTTCAGTTTGTTCCCATTGTCCCTTGCCCTATTACTGGGCACCATTGAATAGGAGACTGTAACCCATTTAGTCTTAAGTTATTTTTAGTATTTTTCAACTTTAATCCAGATATTTTGCTAATCACTTAAGCACCATTGTATTTCTTATGGTGACACATTTACTAAGCTGTCAGCTGAACAATTCAGCACTCTCAGATTTGGAATTTGGATAGGTAGTGGAAAAAGAGAAGAAAGTGACTTGAGTTGTACTGAACTTCACTATTTTTCTCTGCTGACTTTGGGTGACATACTTTAATTCTTCATTTAAAACCTCACTTCCCACTTATGTCAGTTAGAATTTGGTCATTGACCTTAATGTAAAGATTCATACTTGCGTGTTCTGCTAGTGCAAAGAGGAGAGGAGAGAAGAAAATAAATAACCGTGATATTAGGAACTCGGATAATGGAGTATATTAATTAATTTGATACTTAGAAGAAAATTTGTTAATTTTTTATTACCTTTCTCTTATTTCTTTTAATTACAGCACTTGAATACAATCAAGATTTCTTTTGAAAAAAAAAAGTAATTTTACTTTCAGTGTAATTTCTAAACCAATTTACTGTGTTCTAGCAGTATGTTTTTGTACTGAAAATGGAAGCAAAAGATAAATTCTAAATACTAAAGTTTATTGTATTAAAAATAATTATCCATTCCACAGTGGAATGGATGACATACATAAGTAATTTTAAACAGAAACATTTTGCAGGTGCAGATATTTATTTTTTCTTAAAAGATAATTAAGTCACAAGAACTGCTGTTTAAAAATAATTAAAAATTTCTAAAGCAAAGACCCATTGATCCTTTAGACCTCACTAATTAAATGTCTTCATTTTTAACAGCTGAATATTTTAAAAGACAAAGGTCAGTAAACTGAACTAGAGGAGGCAAAATCTAGAGTTACATACATAGGTAGCATCATAAATGCAGTGAACAGAAATATCAACTAAAGCTGAGAAAGTGAACAGAAGCAGTAATAGGAGATTCATATAGAACAGGTATTATATACTTTACTTGGGTATTAAAAATTTTGGTAAGACACAGTGATACACAATATTAAATCAGAAAGATTACACTAAAATTAATGGTGAATGGAAATTGAACAGTATTTTCTGAAGTTGACAAAAACTTCATTGCTTTAATTTATTTTGGTCATTAAGACATTTTGATCCTAATAAAAGTGTACACATAATACTTATATTTATCATAGAAAAATCAAGATTTAGAGTTAAGAGAATTGATTTGAGTAGGTTTTTTTTTTTTTTGCTCTATGTCACTGTTTTATGATTTTTGGTTATCGGTATTCCACATCATAACATCATGTAGTGCACTGAGAGTTAAAGAGTTAATGCTCCAGTTCCATGGATCGTGGATAGTTCCGGGTGCCTGGTTCTCAGAAGAAAAGAACTACATCTCCAAGAGGACTGCTCGCTGTTCTGTTACCGTTTTCCATTCAGAGGGAAAGATAAAAACTGTTCACATATCATGAGATGTCCCTTCTCTTCCCTCCTGCTTCTCCCGGCAGCGTCTCTCTCCCTAGCCGACTCGCCGCCAGCATTTGAGTAAGGCCTTTTGGTTTTTGGACACTCTCTCTCATTTTACTTGATTTATTAGATTCAATTCCAATTATATCATATTATATTGTATTATACTGTGTTATTTTGCATTCCGATATCTTATTTAGTAAATTAGTTTGTTTCCCCTTGGATCGTTGCCGCTGTTTTGTTTTTAGGCCCATGTCCCTACTCTTTCCCTTTCCCTTTTTCTGGGGTGTGGGTCCGTGGGTCCCCCCACCCCATTAGTCACAGAACCAGATGGAACCAGCCCATAAACTGTTGACACTCTATAATTAGCATAGACTTCAAATCCAGAAAATCCTTGCTCCCAAATTAGCAAATATTTTTCATTCTATTTCAGCATTCACATATACGTACTTGCAACATAATGACATTTGAAGAGAAAACTGATCTGAAAACTGTTGCTGGTATGCATTAAAATGTAGGTAATAACAATTAAATGTCTACAATGTCCTTGCTTAGAAATGGTGGATGATATCATTGTTATACTTTGTCCACTGTTTTGGCATGTTCTGTCTTCTTATGCAGGGAAGTAACTTAGGATGTGATAGAGTTTGATACTTCTACGTACAATTGCTTATGCTATGGTCCAAACAAATTGTCCTGGCAATGAAGTTGGAAAATTTACTGGGGAAACTAATCTTAGAATCATAGAATCATAGAATTGCTCAGGTTGGAAAGGACCTTCGAGATCATCAAGTCCAAATGCAACCTAACCATACTGCTCTAACAACCCACCACTAAATCATGTCCCTGAGCACCACATGCAAACGGTTTTTAAACACATTCAGGGACGGTGACTCAACCACCTCCCTGGGGAGCCTGTTCCAGTGCTTAACAACCCTTTCTGTAAAGAAGTTTTTTCTGATATCCAACCTAAACCTCCCCTGGCACAACTGGAGGCCATTTCCCCTTGTTCTGTCACCTGTCACCAGTGAGAAGAGACCAGCCCCGCTCTCACTGCAGTCACCTTTCAGGTATTTGAAGAGAGCAATGAGGTCTCCCCTCACCCTCCTCTTCCCCAGACTAAACAGCCCCAGTTCCTTTAGTTGCGCCTCGTAGGGCATATTCTTCAAGCCCTTCACAAGCCTTGCTGCCCTTCTTTGGACCTGCTCCAGAACCACAATGTCCTTTCTGTACTGAGGCGCCCAAAACTGAACACAGTACTGGAGGTGGGGCCTCACCAATGCCAAGTACAGAGGCAGGATTACTTCCCTAGTCCTGCTCACCACACCATTCCTGATCCAAGCCAGGATGTCATTGGCCTTCTTGGCCACCTGGCACACTGCTGGCTCATATTCAGCCGACTGTCCATCAGCACACCAAGGTCCCTTTCTGTCAGGCAGCTTTCCAGCCACTCCTCCCCAAGCCTGTAGGGTTTCCTGGGGTTGTTGTGACCAAAGTGCAGGACCTGACACTTGGCCCTGTTGAAACTCATATGATTTACCTTGCCCCATCAATGCAGTCTATCCAGGTCCCTCTGTAGTGCCTTTCTACCCACTGGCAGATCAACACTCCCTCCCAACTTGGTGTCATCTGCAAACTTACTGAGGGTGCACTCAATCCCATCATCAAGATCATTGATAAAGACGTTGAATAGGAGTGTCCCCAGTACCGAGCCCTGGGGGACACCGCTCGTGACTGGCCGCCAACTGGATTTAACTCCATTGACCACAACTCTCTGGGTCCGGCCATCCAGCCAGTGATTCACCCAGCAGAATCTTAGCATAACTACTGATGGGCATCATCTGTTACGTGTTTTACCCAATAATGATGCCACGGTATAGTAGTTGTCCAAATAAAGAGGACTGTAAATCTACAGTGGATTCAAACATGCAATGAGAGCTTTTAGAGCACAAATAAACATGGTGTATGTTTTTTGTTTTTCAAGAGTCCTATTCATTTTCATGTATTGAAAAATATAAAGAAAACAACCTTTAAGACAGGAAAAAAATGTGTGAGACCACTTGAAATAATAAACTGTATGTTGTCCCAGAGTAAACAAAAAAAATATAGAACATGTTATCATTGATGCACATGGTTTCCAAGAAAGGAAATGTAGTTGTCAATGATGTCTATTACAAATTTATCCATTGGCTACAGAGCATAAGGTTACAAAAATGGAGTTTAAGTTATAAAACTAATTTTTTGGGAGGAAAAAAGTGGAAAGTATACTATCAAAAACTATCACAGTCATTTCTCACCTACGAGATAGAAACACATACATGCACAAAAGCAAATTTAAAACTACCGTAAAATCACACTTTTACTCAAGCCTTAAAAACTGTGTTTTAGAGCGGTGGTTGATAAAGCATGAGTTCTACAAAAATAAATAGAAGTTCTGAATAAAGATATCTAAAATCAGCTACTGAAGATACAAAAACATAATTTTCAAATTACCCCAAGCCCCAAAGCTGTTAACAAAAGGTAATAAAGACACTCCTTCCTGCAGGATATAGAACATCTGAAATGAGTTGGGAAACTGGAATTACTGAACAAGAACTAGAAGTATAATGTTCACTTAAAAGTATTGGGATTGTTTCATTATTTGTATTACAGATGTGTAATTGCCATAAAATGTCTTCTAAATTCCAAATACAATTAGATTTTGTTACAAGAATAATTAGCACTTGTATATTTTGTAGAATAGTTTTATTACACACTGTAATCAATTGCCTGAAATAAAATATTGATTTTTTTTTCTGTTGTGTATGTATTCATTGGAAGATTTTCAAAATACAAAGAAAATTAAATATGTAGTATATATTGCATATATTAAATATATTATGTGCACATATTAAATATATGTATTCATTATGGATACTTATTACTTAATTTTATATTCAAGATATATCAAGATAGCGGGACTTTTCATGGAGCTGTTATTATGTGATCCTAAAAAAATTATAAGCATTCAAATTGTAGTTCAGAAAATATCGATATTAGAAAAAGTTAAATGGTTGATTAATCCTTTTACAAATTTTAATGCTTGTGAGCACAAAGGGCGGAAAATATTGAATAAAGTGAACTAACTCCTCACTGTTTCATAGCTTGCAACCTATAGTACAACAAATCAGCTGAAAACTTGCTTGTACTCACGGTACATCTTCTACTATTTTTCCCAAAATGTTGTGATATTGCTAAAAGTTCTACTAACATTTAGATTTTTACAATTAGCTAAGTTCTGTAGTTTGAAATTGCAATTAATTTAATACATGTCAAAGGAAAGTAGTATGTTTTTGCAAGAAATCTAGCACAAATGTGAAGTGATACAGTTATAGAAACACAAGTTCTTAGCTGTCAGAAGTATACTTGTTCTAACTCACTATGAGTTTAACATCCTTTTCTTATTCTTCTTCTCAGACTTTCCTAAGTATACTTCTATTCTACTCATCTTGTTTATTGTTATCATCTGTACATTATAGTTTTATGTACCAAAAAGACTGTAAGTGTGAACTGTGATATTTTTCTTTTATGGGATTGGAAGACATAGGTTTTTGGATGCCCTCAAAATGTATTATACAAAAGACCACATAACTGCCACCAGCTATGATGTTTTTATTCCTGTTGTCTATAAACTCTGGAGTAATAATAGCCCCTATCTTAAAACTACAGCAGTGATGTACAAAGTTTTGGTGAATTTTCTATGCATATTCTTTTCAACACCATTTTGAAAAAATTGTTTCAGTACTGTGCTGTTTTTTCTTTTTGTTGATGATGGCCACTTTCAAGAAAAGGGCAGTTATCAATGGCATGAAGTTCAACAAAGGAAATACCAGATGATGCACCTGGGATTGAGTATTTCATGATGCTCTAAATGGACACAGTGATCTATCATTACACAAATAATTGTAAAAAAAAGCCAAACGAGTATACTAGTTAAAAAGTCGATGTGTAGATTGTAATTATAAGAGATCGTGTATGTCTTTGGTTTAATGTGATTTGCTTGCCATGCAGCATAAAGTGAGTTTTCTATACAGTTAAGCAAACAGAAAACCACAACAATTGGAAGCAAGTAAAAGTTTTAGAAATTAGAGTGAATTTAGAGCCCAGTCTCAAAATGGAATAGACCTAAACAAGACCACTTGAAGGCAATGACATGCAAGTGGCAGAACGTATTACCAAAGCCTTCATAGATATCTCCTATCGGAGATGGAAACATTTGAAAAAGTATGGGAGACCTTGTCTCCTGAACAGTGTGTTACATTTTCCCCACCATGGGCCTGAGTAGCTGCTTCTTTTGCAGAAATTGCAGGGAGCCGTTGATGGTAAGTTTCACAACTGTGCAAAAGTGAAATAAAGGTATAATAAAGGAGCATAACTGCTGCCAAGAGTTTAGCACCATCTATTCCTGCAGAAATTAAATAAAACTGCTTTCCAAATGTCTGTCATTACCTCTCTTTGTATTTAACCTGATTTCAGAATTTGATAGATGTTGAAGAGGGAACTTGAAGTAATCTCACTGCTGACATTTCACATTAATTTGTCAAAATAAAACAGGTCTCTTGGTTTTTGTCAACCTTCCTTTTGAGTATCGTGCATTTTATATTTTTTGCTATTTGAGATGCTATCAGATGATATCAGAAAATAGAAATTTCAGATGTCACCACCTTTAGTTCCTCTTTCAAACCTTCTAAACCTTTTAGGAGGGCTCTTTGTATGTTAGATTGTCTGAAGCATTTCACACCTTTGGGAGAAGAGATTAACAGCTGTTGATCCCCCATTTAAATTTTCCTTGATCAAATCAAAATCTGTGTGAAATTGATAATTTCTTTTCCATAAAACTTCTGTGATTATTTTTTCTTGAAAAATCAGTAATTTCATGAGTATCAGAATCAGAAAGGAGTTTTTTTGTCTACAAAGCCATAGATACCTTTAAGAATCTTCAGAGGAACTTCCAAACTTCCCATAGAATTTCGGGGAAAGGAGCTATTGGAAAATGTGCTCACTATGCTCTCCAGCTGGCAATTTAATTCTGCTGTGTTAGATGCCCTTTTCTTCATTTTAGCATCTGAAAAATGAAATGTCAGCATAATCCTAACCATAACCCTAGTAGTTTAATAGGTGGGTGCTTCCAGACTAAATGTCTGTATAATTGAATACGCTTGAAGATAACACTACAAGTATGCTTCACCTAAATTTCTCATCTTGCTACCAGTCTCACCATTTCAGCAAGGTTTTGGTAATACTTGCTTCCACTTGCAAGTAGTTATTTCCAGATGGTCTTGTTTAGCGCTTTTTAGGCTGTGCTTGTGACTCTCTTAAAGGGAGCTGACTACTCTGAAAAAATCATTTTTAATTTCTGTATCTGAAAATCTTCATCTCTGTGCACTCATGGCAGACACAGTAACCCTTGAACCAACCTTAATATTGTTTGAGAATGGGTACACTCCTTTATTCAGCATTCATCTCTTTATTTATTTACATACTGAAGACTAGGCTAGGAATTTCAGAATATTTCAGAAATATTTGGTAATTCAGTAATAGTCACAAACTTAAAAACTTGTAGTGTTTCTCACAGAACTGGAAAATTAAGTATTTATGATTTTTTATTTTAATATACTAATTTAAAATTTCTATTATATGTACATTTATATTTGTGCAAGCATAGAAATATATTTATGTACTGTATTTAAACAGTACTAGAAAAGTACCTTAAGAAAGTATTTAAAACGTAGGTGCATACTTTCATTCAAATTATGGACACATAACCAGAAATGTTATTGCATTTCAGATCAATTGTGGAAATTGTCTTTGTCAATCAAAATGTTTAACATCAGTAAAGACAACTGAAACAAATGCATACTACTTCCATTCGGAGTAAGCAAAGATGACACCTGCAATCAGTTGTGGTGTATCAATTGACAGTGGTAATCTGTCAGGCTGAGGTAACTCAATAGTGCTTGAGTATACAACCTTTCATTCATTATATGGTGTTCTCTGATGCTCTTAGATTTGTGTATCTATATATCTACATCATATTTCCATGGTTTTAATCTTAGATTTATTTATTTTTTAACTATATGTACATTCACAAAGATGATAAAAAAGTTTTAAGAACTACGAAACTATGGTATTTATTCTACATGTTAAATCTCTATCTCTGGGGCAATTGTGTAATATTCCTGCTTTTTCAGTACTTTCTCATCATAACAACTTTAAAAAAAATTCAGTTTATGAATAAATTTTTATGCCCTCTATTGCCTTAGTATTTCCTATTTGGTAATCTGCTGTATTATCCTTCAGAAAAGTTTTTTCACCCTCCTGAAATCTAAAACCAGAAAGGTTTAGTTCTGCACTAATAAAGTTTCCCTGTACCAAAAACTGTTCATTGCTTTCAAGTCTAGTATTTCACGACTATATAAGATTAGAATTTGGAATTTGCTAATATCTATTAGGGCAGTCCTCTGAGAACACTATCAATGGGTAATGGTAAATATGGCATCAAACATAAAAATGCTATACAAAACTCACACATGGGAAAGACAGATATAGATACAGGATAGTTGAGATTGGAAGGAACCTCTGGAGGTTCATTTGGTCCAAGTCTCCTGCTCAAGCAAGAATATCTAGAGCAAGTTAGTTGTCCAGGACCATGTCCAGACATTTTTTTAAATATTTCCAAGGAGGGACACTCCACAAGTGTTCAGTCACTGTGTCACAGTATTCAGTGTTTCAGTAAATGAGTGCTTCCTGACGTCCAGATGGAGTCTCTTATGTTCCAGCACCACTGAAAACAGCCTAGCTGCATCTTCTTTATACTGTCCCTTCTCTTCTCCACTGAACAGTCCCATCTCACTCAGCCTTTCTTCATATGAGAGATTCTCCAGTCCCTTGGTCATCTTTGCTGTTCTTTGCTGGAGTCTCTTTAGTAGTTCCATGTCTCTCCTACTGGAGAGCCAAGAACTGGCCACAGTACTCCAGGTTTGGCCTCACAACTGACGAGTAGAGGGAAGGGACCACTTCCCTTGGTCTGCTGGCAGTGCTACTCCTAATGCAGCCCAGGATACTCATAGCCTTATTTGCAGCAACGTCATGTTGTTGGTTCATGTTCAGCTTGGTGACAGAATCTCTAGTCCTTTTCTGCCAGTCTTTCCAGTAGTGTGACCCTCAGCATATATTGCTGTCTGGAGATGTTCTGCTACAGGTGCAGGACTTTACACTTCCCTTTGTTGAACTTCATGACGTTTCTGTCAGCCCACTTCTCATGACTGTCAGTGTCTCACTGCATGTACACTCTGCCCCACCTTTAATAAATAAACTTAACAGAATCTTTGCAACAGCTCTTTGAAACATATGCCTAATGGAAATCTCTGTGCCAAATTTGTTATAAATCATAATTGATGGCAACTTCTCTCTAGAAAATAAGAAAGTATTTTACAGATTTTATTAAAAGTCTTGAGCACCGGAAGTAATAGGCATGTATGGACCATAATCTGCTAATTGTATCATTCTTTTGATCCAACAATTAAAAATGTTTGGTAATACAAATGCAAGTTATGTTTATTACAATTTTTCACATAAAGGCTTTGTGTGCTACAACTTTAAATATACCAGTAGAATGGTATTTCAAAAAAATCCCAGTAAATTGAAATTGAATGTATAAATAGCAATAGTTCAACATGTTTCATCAACGTGTACTATAGGGTAAGAATTTAAATAAATAGCATAATTCTGATCTCAGTATTAATCTGACTAATCTATTGAGATACTTTCTTCATTTTCATTGCTATCTACACCTTGAGTAGGAAGCATAGATAATTCTGCAAGACTTCTGCAAGACTGCAATAAGAAGCAGGACAATAGTTGTCTTGACTTTGTTTGCAAAAGATATCTAATAGCACTTAACCTATCATTTTCTTATGTTTTATGTCATTTTCTATGACACTAGGAAATATTATACAAATAACCTAAATCACATTTAAAAACACTGTTATTTATTAGTTATGTTTTATAAGCATCTTAAAAACAAGTATGATTTCTTTTCCCCCTTTTTTTTCTGTCTAGTCACTGAATTCTCCTGGGATATAGGCTGACTGGTACTGTAAATAGTATCTGGGAATTATCTGAGGAAGTTTCATCATGTGCCCCAAACTCACACTCATATAATCACAAAAGGAAATATTCATTAGTTTAGAAATCACCTTGTTTAGATTTGAAACATGTGGACATTAATGACAGGAGGCATGAGTCCAAACAACAGATAAATAAAGCTTAATACAAAAAAAGTATGATTAGGGGAAAAAAAAAAAAGCTGAAATTTACTTGTTAATAGAGAAGGATGATAAGATCCATTATGATGTAGATGATTGTAAATGTTAAAAGGAAACTGAGTAGTGCTGTGGTTCTATGAGTACCCAGGTGGCAATTATATTTTAGGCAAACATGCCTTTCCCTCTCCAGTATATACTGTTTTCCTAAACTTTCTTCCATGCACTGTTCAGACACTGTTGTTTCTGCAAACATTTGATGAACCAAATCAAGGTGCCTGCTTGGAGATATTTCAGGAAAAATAAATAAATAACAGAATAGAATAAATAAATAAATAGAATAAATACACAAACAGTAAGGCTTATTGTCTGGATGATTTTCCCGGTCTGGTTCAGGGTATGGTCACAGAAACAGCCGTATTTCCATGTTATGACCCAAACGTTATTTCGCGGTTTTGTGTCAAAAGCAAGTTTACTGAAATATCCTCTCGATAAGAGCCAGGAGGAATGCTTGACATCTTGTCAAGCATCTGACACCCCATTAGATCAGCACTGAAAAGCTCTCAGAAATACAGTCAGCGATCATCAGCTTTAATTGTGTTCCAACTACTTGTCCATCTATATGGGACAATATTTTTGCCTCCTCAGATAAGCATGAAAGAAACATCAGTGTTCAGAAAGCAGCAAGAAAACAAAAATGTCAGTTTCAGAATAATCTCTCTGCAGTTGGATGGGAAATCATCACCATACATAAAAAGGACTTTCAGTGAGAGACAGCAAGGGCTGTACTTTTCAAGCCATTAAGAAGATCCCTTTTCATAGTGAGTGAGGAGACGATATTAAGCAGTGTCTCACAGAAGTATTGTTTTTCATAGGAAAAACTATCTCAATATCTGTGTTAATTTAGTACAAAAAGCTTGTGAGGAATTCTGCTAAGCAAATTTTGTGTTTTTCATTTCACAGTGTTTCTGATAGAGCTGTTTTAAGAGGCCAGGTATCCACAACTCAGCAGAATGGGAGTGGGAAAGGAGGTGCAGAGCCTGCAGGAGATTTAGGAGACTTTAGATTCTAATTTCTATTATTTATGAGAATGTATGGGTCGTTCACATCTCAGAGGCATCTATTTGAGAAGAGGCCTGAACTTAAAATTCAGAGCTGGAAACACTGATAAAATGCTTCACAGACTCAGCTTCAAATCATCACATTGAGATATGGTTCTGCCTGCATAGCCAGGCATTGGCCCATGCAATGATATAAGTACAGCTCACTGTGTTTCCAAGAGTCTTTTTTTCCTCAAAATACATACAGATAAGGTTGACGAGGAGTTGAGCAACAACTTACAAACAAAACTTTTCACAATTTGCAAGTTTAATATCACAATAGTTGAGGGTTTCCATTAGCTTGCTGCACTAAATATTAGTAAATATTTTTTACCAATTATAGTAACTTATATTATACAGATTTTATCAAGGAATTATATTTTCAGTGAAAAAATTCCCTTTTCACCAAGGAATACCATATATATTCAGATTAAAAGGAAGACTACACAATCAGCGTGGGATGCATTAAACACAGTGGCAATAAACTGAGATATCAAAAATGATAAATTTTTAAATACAACCTAATGGAGCATTTATAGTAAAGTTGCAAAATGTTTTAGTTTTGATCATTTTCAGTGGTGTGGAAGAAGATAAAATTATTTCTGATACAGTGCGCAGAAGAAACAAAAATGCTGAAGTGATAAGGGAAAAACACAAGTCAGTTTTTCTGACTGTTTTACAGGCAGACATATATAAATATCTGGTTCACGCATACAAGCATGTTTGCTTAGATGAAAGTTTTGTTTGAGTTCTTCAAACATATCATGCTTTTAGGATGAGAGATCACTTTTTGAAGTAAGGATGCGTTGGATTATAAAGTTCTTAAATACTTTCACTAGAATACATTACCAGAAAGATTTTTGATCTGTAAACACAGAAATTTTGAACACAGTTCCAGAGATATTATCATTTTTTTGTATGAAGATAGAAGTTGCCATTACGTCCACATTATTATTTAGTGATTGTGGGATGAAATGGGCAGTGCCTGCGTGCACCCGGGGAGGGGTCTAGGGTCACGGGTATCCAGGGCGGTCGCGTGTACGGGTATAAATAGCCTTGTTGCGCAGCATTAAATTGGCATTTCGGCGTTATACACTGTGTGTGCGTCCCATATGCCCCGCACGCAGAGGTGCAGACGGAAGGGAAGCCTTATTACGTTGTCGTAGACAACAAGTGATTGCCTGATAATATGGAAAGTAGTATGGCAAGCAAACTGATGGTTTCAGAAGTTATTACAATGATCTGAGGCCAGAAAGCTGACCCATAGAAAGAATATCTAAGTGCATTTATTTTTGTAAAATTGAGGTCATAATTACACAGTCTATAGCAGCTGTTGAAGTAGAAAATTAATGATAGCAGAGGTCCCCTTAATCCAAGAGAAGACAATGTGTTTCAATGATGAGAGAAAGCTAGAAAAAGTCATATTAGATAAAAAGCTTTTTTGTTTTCTGACACTGTATGTTACTGAATACTGTACCAAACTATTGGGACAGAGTAGATTCTGCATACGCCTGCAGTTTATAGTATACTATATTTATTTCTAAATAGTAAACATCAGCTAGAAGAGAAGATACAGGACAGAAACTATACTTGATGAAATCCCTTGTTCTATGTGAAAAAAAAACAGATAAAATTGTTATTCCCAATGTAAAAATATTAGTTTCTGATTGTGAGTATAATCATATTTTACTCTTATTAGACATAATGGGTCATTTTAAAAATATTGGTGAGTAACCTTATTTTACAATCTATTAAAAGCAAGTTTAGATAACCTTTAGGGGTAAATTAACACTTCCTAACAAGTTTTTGCTTCTGAAAAATAGAAAATAAATGGGCATTAATCTTCAAATTTACTGTTTTAAACTCTGTCACATAGCTATCTGTGTTCTTTGAACAAAGGGAATTCTATGAGATAGATTTCAAATGAACTCAGAAATGAAATCTCAATGAAACAATCAAATAACTTGGAATTTCTCTTTTCCTGAGAAAAGAAAGGGAAAAGGAAGGAAAGGAAAAAGGAAAAGGAAAAGGAAAACGAAAAGAAAGAAAGTGCTTGTTGAGGGAAATTTGCTACACATATTGTATGTGGATACACATATCCATAGCCTGGAAACAACTACCTAGAAAATGACTGAGTTTTGAAGAAGCTTTATCAGATCTTAGATATTTTTCTTAGGAAGTGGTCATAAAGAACAGCAAGATAATTCTAAAAGGTTAGAAAATCTATGATATGATATGATATTTTTATTCACAATAAAAGTGAATAATGTTGACATCCTTATAACTAAACTCACAAATAACTACATTACAATAAGGAAAAAGGAGTTTGAAAACATGATTGACCAGCTGACAGAAGAGCTGCCTTTATCACAGAGGGATTAAAAAAGATGTAGAAACAGAATTTCCCAAAGACTACCACAAATATTCTGTCTTAAAATTCCTAAGGAGGAGGATAAAGTTGTCTTCAAAAGGTGATCATCATTTTGGAAAACCAGTGGCCTGCACTGTGATTTTTATTCATTTATTGTTAACTGTTTGTCTTATCTATTATGCATATCAGAAAATCTTATGTACTTTCTAAATATTTGTGAAGAAGAGGGTGACATATTTCAAGTTTGATCTGATTTGACAGAATATCAATCTAATCTTGGACATTTTATATGGAGGTTTTGCACTTGAATTGTTATAATATGTAAACAAATATATTGGAGAACCACAGAACTTAACTAGATCAACCAATTCTAAATAAATTCAATCAACTACTTAAATATATATTTGAGGGGATAAAATAGCACTGTTATCTAATTGTGTCTTTGCAGGTAAGGAAGATTCAACTCTACTTTTTAGTAGAATGTCAATTACCACATAATAAATTTTATAACTTTTTCAAAAATTATCAAAACTAATATACAAATCAACAGGCCCACATTTTAAACCTGGAAATGAAACCATCTTTTATGTTTATTAAATGATAGATAATTGAAGCTAAAAAACTGCTAAAATGTACAATAATTTCTAATTTAAAACATGGGTTTCTGATGCTGAAAATTCAATAGTGAAAAATCCTCCAGATTTGAAGAACGGAAGTAGATTGTACAGGAGCAAAAAAGCTGAAGCTGCTAATATACTTAACCAACAGAAAAAGAAAAAAAAGTTCTGTTCTTGAAAATGAAAAGCTAGAGGAAACCTTGAAGTCCCTGCATCTGGATGTTATAGCTTCCCAGCAGAAACACGAAGTGGAACTTGCTCAGCTAGAACATCAGATAACACAGCTTGAAAGAGATCTTGCAGATGCCCAGGAAACTTTATAGTCAAAAGATCAGGTACGCTCTTGCTATCAGAGCAAACAAAACAGCTATCTTTAAAAAAAATCACATTGCAAAGTAGAATGTGAAGGAGCTCATCATGCAGTACTTCACACTTACTTGTTAAGATCTCTAGACAAAAAATAATTTATCACAAATTTTCTAAGTGCATATTTCTCTGGCGTTTGTCTCTAAATTGAAGACGTTAGAATTTGTGATATAAATGTTGTCAAAATGCATGCTGATATAAATAAATAGGGTGCATTAAGAAGAGCATGGCCAGCAGGTTGAGGGAGGTGATCCTTCTCCTCTCCTCTGCCCTGGTGAGACCACAACTGGAGTACTGTGTTCAGTTCTGGGCTTCCCAGTTCACAAAAGACAGGAAACTTCTAGAGAGAGTCCAGCGGAGGGCCACAAAGATGATTAAGGGCCTGGAGCATCTCCCTTATGAGAAATGGCTGAGAGACCTAGGACTGCTTAGCCTGGCGGAGAGAAGACTGAGGGGGGGGCCTTACAATGCTTATAAATAAAGTGTGGGAATCAAATGGAGGGGGCCAGGCTCTTTCCAGTGGTGTGCAGAAAGTGGACACAGGTCAACAGGCAGAAACTGGAGCACAGGAAGTTTCATACAAACACAAGGAAGATCTTTACTGTCAGGGTGACAGAACACTGGAACAGGCTGCCCAGAGAGGTTGCGGAGTCTCCTTCTTTGGAGATATTCAAGACCTGACTGTTAAACCTGCCTGGATGCTTTTCTGTGAGACCTAGTGTAGGTCTCACTGGATGATCTCAGGAGGTCCCTTCCAACCCCTACAATTCTGTGACTCTGTGATTCCAGGTGAATATAGGAATATGATTTATGTTACATTTGTAGATAACTGCAAATCCCCTTATACTCATTTTCAAGGTCAGAAATGTACCTTGATGGTATAATACTCACATTACTACACCTCATAATATGCTGAAATAATTTATAATTCTTTAGAAACTTTGTCAAATCCATAACTTAAATTAGAAACTACAGCATTTAAGATATTCTGTTTTTCTACTTTTCAAATTCTTTTTTTTAATCGTATACTGAAAGTAGAAAAATACAGCCCCTCATTTTCAGTGAATTTAAAAAGAGATGTACAAGATATATACAATTACAAACAATTTAAGAATCAGCTAATGAGGAAAAAGTGCTGTTTACATTCTAGAATTTTTTTTTTTACTAAGCCAGAAAAGGACAACAGATAGAATTAACCCCCCAGCAAAACTCTTTCTTGTAATTAGAACCCTTTTATTATTTACTGAATAAACAGAATGAAATGGAAACATATTACTGTGGCAGGGTATTATATGCTGTCCATTAAGTTTTACACACCTGAAAAAATGTGCTAATACAAATAATTGTTGTCATGTTAACATCACAGGTTTCAAGCTGTCTGAAACAATTTTAAATTCTTAAAAAAGAATGTTTAACATTTGAACCAAAAACAGTGCTGCACGAATAATTAAAGGCTTAAGTTAAATACATAGACAGTCATTTAAATTTAGATCTGCAATAACATTTACTATTATTCTCTAAGGCTTTGACTGTGCTTGACAGAAACAAAGTACTCTGGGATTAATTTCAAGAAATGGTGCCAACTGTGTGCAATTTGCTGTAATTAAGACATGAAAGAGTACTAAATATTCAGATTAAAAGAATCATGATGGAGCATGATAGAGAATCAAGGTGTGGCATCAAGCCAATAACACACAGTCAGTCCTGAATACTCAATAGTCATTGATATTTATATCTATAAACTTGTACCTATAAACTTGCAACATGTGCTTAAGATATGTGCACACAAAAATTAAAACTATGCCTCTGTATCTCAACAGAATGGGCTCTTCAAAATCCAGACTCTAAGCTGTATATGACAACTTCAAGCAATAACAAAATAGAGTTGAGTCATCACTGTTTTACACAGATAAGAACTTTAAATAAACTGTGAGAAAAAAAAAACAACAAAAAAAATCAAAAAAAGAAAAAAACAATAGAATAGCATAATATTTTTTTTCCGATGGCTTTGGGATATCCCTATGGCCATATTAACCTATGGCATTTGCCTGAGTACAAAATGAAAGAGCTCTGTGGCAGTTGGCACTAAGAGGTTAACAATCTCCCCTTCTTATTTTATTTTACTTTATTTTTTAATTCATCAAACATTTTTCCTTTTCTTTTTCGTTTTTTTTTTTTTAAAGGAAAATCATTCATTTAGATCAAACTGCATTTCTCTCACAATTACATGGTTTTTTTTTTGCCTTTGAACTTATAAGTATTGATTAATGATGCATTTATTGTAATACTGAATCTTTTTTTCAACAGGCTATTCTAAATTAAAGTCCTTGTAACTTTTTGATCCTAGAGGAGATTGTGGATACTTGACCTAGTTGCTAATGAGGTGCTGTATAATCTCACGTACCCCATAGCTCAAAATAGCAGGATGCAGTATAAAAAGTACATCATAAAAAGCTCTATTGGAATGCTTTTTGTCTTCACAGGCAATACGCAAAAGAGATGACCTTCTGAGAAAGTCGGAAGCTGATTTCCTGCAGGCAAAGAAAAGTATCAAAGCAATAGTGGCTGAGGTGGAGCACCTTGGCAAGTGTGGTCAAGAAACTGAAAGCCAGTATCCAGGACACACAGAAAGAAAGGAATCAGACAGAGACAGAAACTGCCATACTGAGAACTGAGATTCAGCAGCTAAATCAGGAACTGCAGGGTGTACATTAGCAGTGCAGAAGAACAGGTAAAAACGTATAAAAATAGTAATATTATAGAAATATGAATTTAGAACAGTCTAACTGAACAATTTTCCATCTTAAATATATAATGGATGTAATCAAATGAATATTAAAAGGTTTCCTGTACTGCTTTAGGGTAAATTCATGACATGGACTGTGTCCTCAAAACTAAATAAACACAACTTAAATGTTGGTTTCTATTTCTGCCACATGGTCTTTGTATTAATTTGGTAAAACGTCAATTTCTGTCATCTGTCTTCTGAGCATCTACTCATTCACAAGGAAAGCAAAGTATGATTTTAATTTAACAAATTTGATATCATTGATAATATTTTAGGTGACTTTTTAAACTAGTATGATGAATCCCCAGTATAGACAAGTTAACAGTTTTTGCAGCGGCACACTAATGAATATAGATTTTTTTCAAGAAAGAATAATATATATAAAATCAAAAACAGACAGAAGAAATAAGCAATTGCTTGATTTTGTCCCAAAATTGCTTTAATTAATTTTTGGTTGGTAATTTTGGTTATTACACAAAACTACTGTAAAACAGTAACTAGTTTTCAAAATAAGCAAATGCAAAAGGAAATTGGTATATGAATATTTTGAAGTCACAGTATAGTAGAGTTTGAAATATACTACTTTTAGCAAATAAAATATTAATGAAGTCATTTGGAACATAATAGACAGCCTGTGTCAACCCCTTAATTTTCTCTTCCACTATTCACAACATTGCCAGATACGTGTTTCTGGATAAAACCCCCTAGAGGTCTGCTGCAAATTCTTTTTCAATACAACCAGATCATTGCAGATAATTGTATTACACAGGGTATTGATCCAAAATCGTTGTGCACCGGAAACATCTGAAAAAACATGATTATAGCTTTCTGTTTATTGTTCGTACATCATATAAGCAGGCTTTTGTGTGAATCACCTGTAAGAAAGGCAAGGTGGAAACATCAGAGAAATTACCTCTTTACAAGAATCTATTGATCACTTTAAATCAAAGAAGTATGTTTGACATAAGATTACCTGCCAGTTTGAACATTAGGTACACTATGTTATAGCCTGGGGCAGTTGTAAGTCTGACAAAGGGATTGTAAATAAAGCATGCAGCTGCTAGCGCCTCTGGCTTGGGATCAACCAAGGCTCAAGTCCAAGGCATAGGTAAACTTAAAATAATTTAACCCTTTTTTATCAGGACACTGCGAGTTAAAACAGATTATCAAAAATAGTGACTAAGTAACCTTCTTTGTGTTTAAGTAGTTGTGTTAATTGCAAAATGTGCATTGTTGGATTTGTTTACAAATGAAAACTATTATAAATAAAATACATTTTTGAGTACACTTTGGTTTCCAAGCAGCAGGCAACACCTCCATACAACTTCTAAGAGGTTTTACAACATTTTTAAAGGTCTATTTCTAGATAATACAGAGATTGTTATTTCAAATAAAAATGACAGTCGTTTAATAAGTTCTGAATTTTGAATACATTTCATTTGAAATACAAAGAATTATCTTTTAATTAAACAAATCAACAGCTGAAAAAACTTTAAAGGGAAAATATATGTATTGCGTGTAAACTATTTATCGTTCTTTTAATTTCAAACTCAAATTGAATACTAGGAGCCCATAGACAATTAACAATACTTGAATAAGTAGTCAGATTGGTTTCAGTGAAGCCATCTACCTCAGAACCGTTATATACAAACTTACGAAAGAAACGAGTCCAAAAAGCCGTGACAAATAGACTTTTGTTGTACATTATATTTCTTGTTGAATAACGGCAGTTTAGTCTTATACATACTAAAATTGCTCTTGCCTAAACAGCTCATTTTTAAATGTGAAAGAAAACCTGTTATAAGTTGATTATTAGACATATTGTTAATTTATCAAGTTGGCATTACTAAACATTTAACTCATTCGTTCACAGAGATTCAGATGTGTTTGAAATCCAGTAAAGATGAGCTGTAGGTGCTTGTAGCTTGTAGCTGCTTGTTAAAAATGTAGCTGTTCTGGTGTCTGTGCATTCCTGAAGCACACATTTAGGCAGTTTATGTACAGTATTTTATTTATTTCCAGTAAAGGTGGCTGTTCTCTTGTTTTGTAAGAATTTGAGTTCTATTTCTGTCGATGAGAAAAGAATAAAGCAATTTTTTTTTATTTAAAGAAATTAATCAGGATGTTGTGAGTTCATAAATGTAGATATGATAGCTGAGTTTAGATCCTGCACATATGGTCAGCGTTATTAGACATTAAAGACAATAAATGCAGAATCATTTTAACAGAGCACAAATGCTTTTCCTTAAAGAATTCTATCCAAGACTGAAAAATATTGTTTTTTGACTTCATTGACGCGTGGTGTACTTATCACTCTTTACTATTATATGATAACACATTAAAAAAACTTTTTTATTTCTGATCAGTTTATGATCATGTGAACTCCTCTGTTACGGTACTTACTGAATTGCTATTATTAAAAGCTTCTTCAGTTGTTAAATTTTCTAGTGTCAAATTTCAAAACAATTTAAATACTACTTACTGAAGGGAACGCATCCTGAAAAATGTTTGTAGTGCAGCACTTGGTTAATGATCAGTTCAATTCCAATATATCTTAAAAGTAGTAACTAAATGTGCCTATGTGCCTGAAGCCATATATTTAGAAAACAGTATAACAATGAATACATATGTGTGCATTTGTGTCTGCGCGTGTACACATACATCCATACACTGTCACAAACTCGTACATGCATGCACTAAGGGTCAAAAATTTAAATTAAAACCTATGTACATATATCTTTTAGGGAAATGGTCAACAAAGAACAAAGGAAAAATGTCTTTGTCTTAAATCACTTATTTTTCTGAGAGAGCTGGCAGTGTACAGCTCTTATTTCTTTTGGTCTAAGGAAAGATTGCCATCTATTGGATGACCTTGGAAAATAGCAGGTTTTTACTATGTATGTACTCCGTAATTCATAAATAAAAACCATAATGAAATTGAAGACGTTGAGGTTAAATTGCATATATTATGATTGTAAAATGGTACAAGAGCTATTATCTTCTTAAAAATATGATTTTGAATTCCAGAATGACTTACAGTAACAAAATATGACAGAAATAGACATTTGCTTTAGAAAGAGCTAAATACTGAATTTTTGTATATGCAGTAAGATTTCGTAGCAGTATAAATATTTTCAGAATACTGAATCCAAGTCTCTTTATTTAAGTTTACTGGAATACAAGAAGAGTCTTAAGCCATCTATTAATATATTTGTGCTATATTTCCCTCTAATGATTTGGGAACAGAATTATGCTGTTCTGAAAACAACATTTGTCCAGCTCTTACAGAGGGTTTCACTGCACTGTATTATATTTAAAACAAAAATATCACTCAGCTTGGATTTAAAATGTAATGCTTTTCTCTTTTCTTTTCCTTTTTTTTTATCTTTCAGCCCAAGAACTTGCCAGTCAAGATGAAAAACTTCTTCTAATGGAATCCAGCTTGAAAGCAACTCAAGAGCAGCTAAGTGAGCAAATAGCAGAAACAGTTCACCAAGAACAGAACAGTAGAAAATCACAGGCAGAGCTGAATGAAGACCCTGAGAGAACGTATAATAGCTTCTGAAGAAGAAATTAGCGATTACAAGTGAGTTACTGCTTTTATAGTATTTGATAAACAGAAGACGTTAAAGTCAGCAGCAAATTCTTTTAATAAGTATTATGTTAAGCATTTATTTCAGGTGATATGTAGTGTAAATGTGTTCTATAGCTATTGAATAAACTATTAAATCTAAAAGATTGATTAATATGTACTTTAAAATATATTTTGCACTTAAATTTAAAAAAAAATACTGTTGTTAGTGGTCTATTTTACTTTTGAAATGAAAAAGAGAGAAAGATTCTGTGGTGTTGAAATAGAATAATGTTTGTTACCTCTATCTTAATGTTATTCTCATCTTCCTATTTTTAGAGATGGAAGTTTAAATATGGGTCTTATTTTCTTTATTTTTTTAAAGAAGCTGTCTCTAAGCAAGATACTACCAAATTAAAGGAAATTTAGTGTTTGAACTTCTAGTCACAACAATAAAGCACATATGAGATTGCATACTATACTTCAGAAAAGTTTAAACAGAAAAAAGTACCTCTGTTCTTAGAAAAATACAGTATCTATAAGTTTATCTATAAGTTTAAATGTTAACTCTGAAGATCTTAATTAAAAATACTAATCTTCAAAAAATAGCTTTTATAAATTATAATGACTTTATATTATTGTATTGAGGCACAAACTGATACATTATTCAGATTTTTCAAGATTTACAGTACGGTAAAAAAGATTCACTACTGTTTCTTTTTGCCTTATTGTATGCAAACTATTACAAATGTTATATTAAGAAATTGCTAAATATAGAGACAGAAACTCAAGCTGTTTTATAGTATTGGAGAGCACAGATGAATGCTTTCTGTAAGGTAGCATGGCTGAAAAAAAGTTTATTCCTTCATTGGTAGATTGAACATTTAAAAGCAAAATGTTTTATCTCAGATTTGTAGCAAGCATCAAAGACTGTCTCTACAAATCTCCTCTGAGAGAAGCTTTGCTAGGTTTAGATGCAATAAACATAATGTTTCAAAATCACAATATGACAATGTTATAATTTGTATGCTCAGTGTAAATGGCTTCTAGACTGGAACTTCACTCTTTCTGTATTCAAAAGTTTAAAGTCAATTCTTCTGCTGAAGACTGGGAAAATCTCTGTGGGAAGAAAAAAACTCCTAAGAACAAAAACATTGTCTTCAGTAATATGTCTTCATTTCTTTAAATAAAATAGCTTGGTGGTTTTCAACCTCTAGTTATACCTCTGAAGACCTTACTACTACTTCTCTAGGGAGAGCAGTGTCACTGATTTGCTTTCCTAACCTATCTTGACTCCTTTGCTACAGTAGGCTTTCTTAACCATTTCAAGTGATTCTTCAGTTGCCAAAATGCCATGTTATGCAAATTCCTGTAGATATTTATTTCAAAATTAAAAGGTTAAAATCTTCTAGGACTACTGGCTGTAACTTTGCATGAGACAGTGGTAGAAAGGGTGGGATGTGGGAGGATTGAAACCTCCAGCTGTATCTGATCAAATGTGTGATGAAATACAACATTTGATAAAGCAGGAATTTTGCAAAAGTGAAATGAGTTTCTCTATTGTTGAAATAGAAAGCCAAATGATAAACATTACAAGGCTTTGAGAGACACGTTTTTTTTGTTTTTTTTTTTACTATTTCATAGTATACATTGTGTGAACAAATGAAAACTTGAATGAATCTGTTAACATACAAAAATTAACTAACCCACCATTTTTCTACTTATATTCAATTTTCTTTCTCTGTTCTATTTTTCTATTTCTATTTTCACCAAACTAATATGTTTGTTGGTGTTGGAAGTTTGTTAATTTTGTTCATGAGCATAATACATTTTGAGTTTGGGGAGTCTTCAGATTATAGCTGTATAGATTGTCAAGATTATTTTTTATAGGCTCTTAGGTTAAGTTTTGCGTTTAAGTTTGTGACATTTGTTTTTTAAAAGTACTGTGATATTACTGCAGGATTATAGAGAAGTAATTGCTGAATTAGGAAAATTAACACTGTACACTTTAAATTTTAATTAAGTTGAAGTAATAAAGATAAAAACTGAAAAACAAAATTGAACATTTTAGATATTAAATTCTCCCTTAAAGATAACATTTTACTGAATACCTGAAAACAAACATGTTGTGCCAGGCAGTATCTGCTGTGCTCTGCTCCTTGAGAGGCAGAAAGAACAATGGATCTCTGTCCCTTGGGTGTTTTAGGACAGGGAATGTCGTAAAGGTTATGTTCATTCACTATGAAGGGTACAGCACGTGTTGTAAAGTAACATCCCTTTGGTGCTGACTTATTCGAAGGCATACAGTCCTGGACTTTACCTACCACCACCCTACTTAGTGATTCTAGCAAATGCAGCTGGTATCAAGGTGAGAGCTTAGGACCTTGCAAAGAAAAATGCAGTGCAGCATAAATTGGTGGATGTAAACTATCCAGAGAGTTAAGATTCTGCTATAGCTGTTGTGAGGCCTATAAAGAGAAAAGTCCATTTCTGCACACTTTTATTTCCTTGTTATGTAAACATAGGATATTTCTCCTGGAAGTGGTGAAAAAGGAAAGTATTGAAGAACGTTTACAAAACAGTAAAAAGTGCCTTATTTTTGCTAGTTTACAAAAATAATTATTTCTAAAATAGAATAAAAATATTTTATGCTAATTGTACTGGATTCTCAAAATGCACGTGTTCCAGGTGTAACCAAAAGTTTTAAATAGTCACAAGCTTTGTTTGCTGTATACTTATTCTGGATGAAATAAACCTAAAGTTACACACACTCCCCCCCAGCCTCCAATATAAGCCTGTTACACTTGAAAGATTTGTTCGGAATGTCCAGTGGGAACCTGGAAATCGTAATAATTTGTAGTATCGATTGTGTGAAGCTATGCAGCTGGGGCCTCTAGTGAATAGACAGGAATAGACATTTTATTGATTAACTTTTACAGTCATATTTTCAAGACTCTGCTGCAACATAATTTTCACTTCCCGGCTTTGTGCTGCTGCATCATGAAACTTGAATTCTTCTCTCTTAACATTTACCCACCTGAGGGAAACAGTATGGAGTTGTCTCTTTTAAGCTGTGCTCTGCAGAAATGCATAGCACTTGACACAGTGAATTCTTCAAAATTTACCCTCTGCTATAGCAATAAAATGAAAAATATTCAGAAGTGATGTTAGTATTACCTAAGTTGAATTGCCCACCCCATATACTAGACGCTATTGTTTAATGCTTTCTAGCAATTTTATCTACCTTTTTATTTTCGAAGGGGCTAAGATTGTGGGGGGGAAAAAAAAAAAAAAAAAAGCCACCCTCCTCACACCACAAGTTCCAGAAATTCTCACTGAAATTTGTCACACAATTAAATAGGTGATTTTGTTAGTGGAAAAGAATAAGTGCTCCACTGAAAATGTGAACTATGAATAAAAAATACTCATTTTTAAGAGTGACAGCCTGTATCAAATAAAATCCTTGTAAAAATACACAAAGGGCAGTATTTCCGTATAATTATCAATCTATCATTTAAAAATGTAAATATATGTACAGAAATAGTAAACAGACAAATCCTAGAAATCGTTACTTCACATTTCTGAAGTTATTCATTTCCAGAAAACAAAACAAAAAAAAGGCATTTTGCTGCTTTGTAAAGAACTGCAGCATGTTTTCTGATTTTTTTTCCCAGTATAATTTGTGTTCTAAGTCAGATGCCTAAGCCACTGTTCTTCCATGCAGATAAAATTGCTAGTAAAAATCTCAATCCATCTTTTTTTTTTTTCCTCATCTAATGACTGTTTATTTTTAGTTACTTTATATGGTAACTTTTACTTGGATCGTGTTTGTAATGTAAGTTTAGTAACAGCTTTCACAAAATAGGACAAATATTCACATACTGGTGCTAATATGATTTAGACATCTGTCATCCCATTTTTTTTCTGGAAGTTATTTTATTACTTGTGTCTTCTAAGTATCTAAATGTTTAAGATATTTGTGGTCATGTTTCCTTTTATCCTCCCTCTCTCATCAGAGACATCCCAGTGTGCACTGTATGGAGACACCGAGGCGGAAATACTTGCATAGATTACAAAAGGTTCATCTTGTTTACAGTTGTCTAACCTCTTACAGAATAAATCTTAAAAATTCGGAAAATTGCATGGAGAACTTTAAGGTAAGAATAAAAGCATCAAAGAAAGTTGGAGAATAGGTGCTATTCAAGTCCTCAGTGTCCACTGGACCTGAAATAACCTTGAAGCAGAACCATTCTCGATTAGAAGAATAAATTGAAAATTTGTAAAAAGTGGACAGATTTCTATTTTTCTAATGGAAAATCTTTATTGTCCAGGAAGATAAGAAAATTAACATCACATCCTAATGGCTTCCTAGTCCTCAGTCTTTCAAACATTTACGAATGTCAGCAGTTTAATGAAGCCAATTACCCCATAAACACGTGAAAAAGTGTTCACTAGTTTGCAAGATTTAAGATGAAGATTGTTTTAATATTAAGGATTACTCATCATTTTATTTTGTAGTTGCAGTGCTTTATTATAGAAGTTACCTTGTGAATCGTGATGATTGTAGAAAATAAGTGTAGCAACTGATTATTTTACTTTAGATTAATTTAACAGAAATCGAATGTGATTTGTGCATGTGAGACTGTACGTGCACGCTCATGTGGTTTAGTTAAAGAAGAAGGAAATCATATTCCCTCTTCTGAATGTTTGTAGAGATGTTTAAGTGAGAACAAAGTAGTAATTCAGTAAGTTTTTCACGTTCTCAGTAGCTAAACACCTTAGTAGTCAGGTCTCTGTGAACAGCATGTTAGCTTCAATTTCACGTTTAGTTTCCTATTTTTTTTTCCAATTTTGAAATACGCATGCTAAGGCTTCTTGTAGTTATAAAAAAATCAAAAACCTTTTTATCATGAATTAAGCAATGTAAATTTTAAAATTTTTAAGAAATTAAAAAAAATCTTGAAATAATTAAGACATTTATCTATATTAAATAAATTAGATACCATGTATAGCAAAATATTTCTCAGGAACTGCAATTGCACAAATTCACAACTAGTTTTATTTCTTGAATTTGACCAGAGAAATCTATGGTTTACTTATAGCATATCTAAAGCATAAAGGCCAGATAGCTCCATTACTTTATCTGTTTCTCCCCCCAAAATTGAAAATCTGAATAATTTTATCATATTGTTTAGTTGGATTTTAATGCATAAGACATAAATCATAAACACAGAAGTATAAAGGTATAGCTAAGAAATGAAATGTCCATGAACTATCTGCTTTTTTAAAATTACTGTGAAATTGAAGACTCAAAGTGAAAATTTTTGTTTATTGACTTTCACAGTACCTCTGAAACAAATACATAAATAAATAACTGAAATGATAGCAATGATATAGCAGATGACCATCCTAGCATAGAATTTGATCCTACACATTTGTGTCTTCCTAGACAGTATAGTTACTACTGGGAAAAGCTGAATTGATTGCAACGGAAATATACCTGACAGTAAGCATTTACAGTGGCAGGCAAAATTATTTAAGAAAAGAGAATATAAAATTAAGAAAGACAGATGGACTCATAAGAGTGAAATACAAATAGTCTGAATCAGGATTGATTTCAACATAATGTGGTGGAGGAATCCCCATTTATTGATCAACTTTAAAGCCCATGCACAGCACTTAAAAAGATAAAGTAAGCAAGGTCAGATAATCAAAGCATTTAAATAGTAAAAACAGCAACTGCCACTGTAGACTGCTAAAATAAATCCATAATACAAATTGCTTTAGCAAAAAGTGGATGAGTAGCTGATCTTCCTATTGAACTTTATACTGTTCAGTGACCACACTGGGAAAAGGATTGGGAGAAATGCCTTGAAGATCAATATTGAGTGAGATGTAGCAGGGATTCATTCTGAACATGAAAGAATTACAAGTATGAGAGTAGAGATCTTGAGGAAATGTCATCAGGAAAGGACTGTTCTTTTAAAATTATCACACATATTACAAAAAAGTGACATTAGTTAATATTCTATCATGACCTCTGAACACTGAAAGCTTGCTAAATCAAATATTTACTTATTACAAAGCATCAGAATAGGAAAAAGAAAAGCAATAACATCACTGTAATTACTTAGAAAAATTCAGTAACTTCTGCCCTCAAAAAAAGGAGATTTTAAAATATATTAATTAAACTGACACATCTTCAATTAACATGCTTAAGTCCTATTATTTCAATTTTTTTCTAAATAACACCTTTGTAGATATTTTTATTACTTTACAGAAACTAGAAGAATCTATTGCAAATGCTCCAAATTTCAATTCTACCTAAACTTTTATAGGCCTTTCATTAAAAAAAAAAAAAAAAATTGAAAATGTGCTTTCTTCATAAATTTCATCCAGCACTGTTTGAAAAGTATTTGTGAGGAAAAAACCCTAGATGTAGCAGTACTGCAGTAGCGCATTGTCTTATATCTGTTGAATTAGTTGACAGTTTTATAATATTATCTCATGAGAAATGCTGCATTTTCATGGGCTTTTGCCCCTTATAAATACAGAATCCTAGTTTTTTATTTTTGTTTTGTTTTTTTTTTTAATTCAGTTGATTGGTTTGCTAATAAAAAAGGTATTACTGTCAGAAAGTTATTATTATCAGGGTTTGAAAATACAAGGCTGCTCCAAAAGTAATGCCTTTGCTTTTTTGTGTGTGTTGGCCTGCAACATCAGACATAAGTGTGGGTGGTATGGCAGCAGAGGTTGAACCTTTCCACCAATATTCCATTCCATGTTGTTGCTGTGCAACAGATGGCAGCAGAGGGGCAGTCTGACAATGGTGTCTGACCTGGAAGCGCACATGAAGCAAAAGTGTGTTACTGAATTCCTCCATGTGGAAAAAATGGTACCCACTGACATTCACTGACGCTTGTTGAATGTTTCTGGAGACCAAACAGTGGATGCGAGAACAGCGAGCTGGTGGGTGGTGCGTTTCAGCAGTGGCGACAGTGTGCCACCTCTGCTGGTGCAGATTTTTACGAGCATAGATAGCATGCAGGCTCTTGTTCATCACACGCAAAAATCCATAGCTCATGATAGTAACTATGTTGTAAAATAGTGTTTTGTAGCAGAGAATTTTTGGTATCAAATAGTATTATTGCACTCTTTGTATTTCTTGGATTTTCCATGGAAATAAATACAAGGCATTACTTTTTGAGCGACCTCCATATTTGTATTTCAAACAATAATATACAAACAGAACTTCAAGTATTTCAGGGATATATATATAAAGTAGAGACAGTATTCATATTTTCTTTGAATACCTAATTCAGCAAAATATACTAGGAAACTGAGTCCCAAAAGCATAAAGTTTCTTCACTATTGTAAATCTATAATACACTTTCTTGTAATGAATAATTATTTACAACTAATATTGGCTCCATATTTACAGTATGAATTGCTGATTACAGCAATTTCAGTAGCAAATTTGTGAAACAATATTCATAGTTGTCAGAGAAAGGTCAGATTCTTTGCATTTATTAGGAACTTGGAGGACCATTCAGCATGTTTTTCCTTTGGGATGCTTACAATTATTGATTTGTATACATCTATAGGAAAAATTAATTACAGTTATTTTTCATTTACCACTGGAGGCTGTGTAATAATTATAACAACAATGTTCAGCACAAAAAAAAATTAGAACCAGCAAATTAAATAATAATCATTTTTTAAAATTCAAATTGTTAGATTTGACTTATTTAAAATAATCTCTTTTGAATGGCCTGAGGAAATCTCTTACAGAACTTCCATTAATAGTTACAATGCTTTCATTTTCATGGAAGTGCATAGTCACTTACAGTAATGTGATATAAAGTATTCACTACTTTCCTTCTTAGGAGTGATCTGTAAAGATGCTTATAAACCCAAAAAACATTTAATCACATGCTTAACTTTCTTTACGTAGGGAACTAAAATAATGTAACTTGTATAATTATTAACTTCAAAATTTTATTTATTTAAGTGAAAGAATAATCCTAGCATTATAAATGAACTTATTTGCATGGTTACATTTTTACTCTAGTTCTTAAAGGCCTTTCAAGATGAAGAGCTACATAAAACAGAATGGAAACATTACAGTCATTGTCTGCTAACTCCTTAGCTCTGAAAAATGTAAGTAATTCCTTCAAAAAAGTTAAAATGGGAATCACGCCAACAGTGTAGGACCAGGAAAGTCAAATTGTCAGACAGACAAAACTTTCTGGAAATGGAAAGAGAAGTAGAGAACTTAAAATTTACACATAGCGATGATGTTCAGATGGTAAGCATTGATTTATCTGAAATCCTGTTTGTATTATATTGAGAAATACTGTACATGATTAGTGCATATTTCTGTGAACTTTTAACACTTCGGATGGATTAGAATGTCTTATTTTGATCATATCCATATTGTTCGTTGTGATAAGATTAGGTCCTGAGTCATTAAAAATTGTTTGGCCTATTTCCATTACATCCAAGCATGTTTTAAGTAGAAAAATATAGAATACAGTTTTCCATATTGTGCATATATAACACATGTTTGAGATTAATCAAACCATAGTCACCTCTAATTAACAGCAGGGAACAATTTCAACATGGGACAGAGCCAGATGACAAAGAAGCAAAGCACATATTTAAAAGATGCAGTGCACAAAGAAAAAAGATGGAGGGGAGGGATATGACTCAAGAATACTGAAAAGTTTTTAAACATGTGGTTCTGTGGGAATGATTAATACAAACTGTCAAGTAGACAAAAGTGTTGTTTTGCTTTGTTTTTTAGCATGGGCAAAATTTTTCAGAGCCAAACTGTTGGAAAGATAAAGTATTCTGTCTGAGTTAACGTTCTTTCCCTTTACCTTTCAATGATTACTAAACTCCTAAAAAAGGAGAGGAGAGACATGTTGGTATACACTTTTTTGGTCATTTTTTGGCACCTTGTGCCAACCATGCTAATTTAAGCCACAAGAACATAGGTCTGCCTGACAAAAAATAAAATCTTTATCATTTTTTTAATATCTAAACTAGAAAAAAGAAGCATACCAAGGTACCACCTTTCTTTGAGACGTCACGAATCAGAATTTTTTAACAGAATGGATATCAGAATTCAAGATCTCCCTCTCTTCTCTTTCTATACACACACACACACACACTCACATAGATTTTTTTGAAACACATTCTCAGAAAAGACCATATTATTTTCATTTAAACTTCCCAAGATAATTTGGCCTTGAGCAAAAACTCAGCGAGACAAATTTCAGTATAAACAAATGAAGTTTGGCAAAGCTCTAAGCAACTGAAAACTGTGTCTTATAATGGAAAAATTATGATAGGCAGCGCAATGATATACCAAGATATTACCATCCTGCCAACAGAGGAAAATAAATCAACAGAACTTCCTGACAACATCATCTTGCCGAAACTGATGAGAGTATGCTAAGGCTTTTTGGCTCATAGATGTCAAATGAAACTTTGAAGAAACAAGTAAACTCCCCAATGGAAGAAACTTAAACTTGAAACATAATGTTCTCTTGATTATAATTTTCAGAGTTGTACTGTATGCCAGTCTGTTAAGGATAAGAGTCTGCAACAGCACACAAAAATGCAGGAGAATTTTTTAAAACAAGGAAGATGCCCTGTTCTTGTTCTTCTATTCTTTCAAAATTTTAATAAGATTTATAGGGGAAGGCTTTGCTATCCATCATTATACTCAATAAAACCTTTCTTCAAAAATCAAGAGCTCCTTCTTTTTTTAATTCTTTTTTTGTTTGTTTTGCATGAGTTGTTCTGCTTAAGAGGAGGCCATAGTTCCGTATGATTTAAGTAAACTCATTCAAATTGTTTTGCCCTTCCTTTTTATATGGATATTTTAGTTGTCAAAGTTCACAGTAGCAATATGTGTACTTTTTCAAAGTCTAGCAACCCCTCAGATTACAAGAGGGCCCTTAAGGACTTAAAAAGTCCTTTAAGGCCTGTAAAAAAATACCAGAAGTTATTTTCATAATTTCCATGCCTCTGTTCTTACATCTTTTTTTGCAGAATAATTTTAACTAGATATTTCCATGAGCCTCACAATTCAGGCAGTCAGTTTGAAGTAGAAATCTTTATAGCAGGATATGACAATATTAAGTCCACCCTTGTCCTTATAGCTTTCTCAGGAGACTTAAATGTTTGGTGGAAAATATATTGTTAATTATTGCTTTAATACAATTTGTCAGAATTACTCTGTTGTTTTTTTTCTTTGCAACTCAGTGGCCAAAGAATTTCTTAGCATTTTTTGTGTGGACCCTTCACACCTCTTTAATATTTTTTGCTGAAAAACAATCTCTTACTCTAATTTTAATTAATACTTTATTACTTTAGTCAGAGGTGTCTTCTTGATCTGATACAAATTCGTTGTTTTTCACTTGTGCCATTGCTTCTAAAAGTTTGCCTATTCTTTTATAACTATTTGATAGCTGTTTCCTCACTGAAATTTGCTTCTATTTTATTTCGCCATTAAAAGAATGCAAGCTTGTTTGCTATTCAACATACAGATTTCTGCCAACTCCCTTGGACTGTTTAACATCACTGAACAGTGTAAGCATTTGTCATAGTATCTACATGTACTTCCACCCTGTTCCATAAAGAGAAGTGCATAAACATATCATGTGTTTAGCAGAAGTGGCATAGTATTTCCATTTTTTGGAGTCGAGTGTCATTCAGTGATACTGTGGTTGATTTTGAATTTACAGTACTGGAGTAATTAATAAAGGTAACTCCAGAGAAGGAAACGTAGCCTTGATGAATAATTAGAAAACATCCTAATACCCAGCCTAACTCCATAACATCTGTATTTTCTCATGCAGATGGTAACTATGATAGTTGAAGAAAAAATAAAAAAGTTTCCTAAAGTATTTCAAGATATGTTTTAACCTGTTTAAACAGCCATATTGTTTTATCTATTTTCTTACTGACTGGAAAATTTCCTAGCAAGGCTCAGCCAACCCCAAGCTTTTTTGCCTTTTTTTTTTTTTTTTTTTTGAGTTCGTGTTTCAAGTATTCACAGGAAGAATCAGTGGAAATGTTTTCAGAGGTGATCATCAATACTCCATTATGGCAGGTTTGTTTTGTTGTTGTTTTAATAACTAACTTGAAAGAACTTCCTGCATTTCTGGAGAGTCTTTGGATGGGTAATTACCAGGCAGTTGCCAGTGAAAAATGAAGTATGCTTGTTTGCTTGATAATTAGTTCTTGATAGTTACCCATACAAATTCCACAATTACTATCTCATCCCCATACACCAAATGTTTTCAATTATACAGGACTGATAAGAATCTGAGTACTCTGAGGAATGAGATGAAATTGTATGAAGACACACAGGATGGTATTCAAATAAACCTGAGTTTGTGTACGAACAACACGCTTCAACACTGAGGCCTGCACAACTGGAAGAATGTCAGTTAAGACACCTTAGTTACTTTTAGACAGCTGTTTCTTCTGGTTTGCTTCTTTAATAGATATTAAGTCCTTGAAGAGAAATAGATTTCTGTAGCTTTGTCTTGCAGCTCCATTTCCAAATATTAAACTGAAAAAATGTGTAGGAAGGCAAATAACATCTAGTAAGTTTATCATAAGACATACTCATCAATTTTTAAAGAGCAATTAAAAATATTCTCTTGTGCAGCTAATATTTAGGCAAAGAAGATGCAGGATTTTTCAGTACTCAAGTGGATGATTTGAAGTCTTGTTTTCATCCTGTGCAAAGTCAAATAACTTGTGGATAAAGAATAGATAATTTTCTAAATCTATGAACTCAAAATAGAATGACAGCAGCACATTCTCATGAAAACTAAAAGAGAAGAAATAATAAAGCAAAGACTTTATTTTATTTAACCAGGACCACTTACAGGGAAAAAAGGGAACAATGGATATTGCAAATACAAATGGTGCACATTGACACTCAGAGTTACTAAATACACTTTCCAGATCACATAACACAAATATACAATACAAAAAGAGCTGGAATAGTCATTGTCTTTCTACTGCTGAAAAATGGATTGGTGTGATCTCATATTGAATTTGTATCAGCGTATTGAAAGCTCCAAAGTATCACTAAAAACATTTATAATTATTTGGACCTACTTTCATAAACTCCTTAACAGTGTAACAGATTAATCTTCAGAGCTCTTAGGAATAAATATTTGTATGCCCAATATGTGATGTTACTAATTTATACCTTATTAAGGTGTAAAAACATCCAATATTGGAACAAAAACTTAAGAATACACTAAGTATTATTTTGAACTAGGAAACACTAAGTGACAGATTTGCAGTAATACTCTTGAAAACATCATTTCAATTTACATTTATATTTGTGGAAAAAAAAAGTAAAGATTCATGGCACTTTATAACACTTCTATAGAGCATCACTATTACTTCAGTTTGTACTGAGACACTGTCCTGGTTTGAAGAGTTAATCACACCATACCACTCCCTTCCCTCAGGAGAAAGGGATTGGGGAAGGAAGAGGGAGAAACCCAACTGAGATAGGACAAACTAATTTAGTGAACGGAATGTGATATAATACAGAATAAATAAGAGTTATAAATCAAAACAAACCAAAAATAAAACTGGAGGAGAGAGAGAGTCCATCCAAATATTTATCAGCAGGCCCTCCACTGTTCGCCCCTGGAAAAGACAAGAGAGCACTTCCTCTGTAACCTGGAATTGGAAATCATGTAGAGGCTCCTGGACAGGAGCCCAGTGTATCTCCCCCTTGGAGAGTCAGAACTCACATGAGACTGCTAAACAAGAGACACAGCTCCACAGTGCACTGTCTCTTCATCCAACAGCCTGTCGCATGATGTTATGATATGGAATACTGATAAAATCAGGACAGAGATACAGTTGCAGTATTTAATAACATAATATTGGATGAAATTAAAAAGCTGCAATTTCTTTAAAAATTGCCTGAATAATAGCTGCGGTAATAATTTAGTTTTTATATAGCAGTTTATAGTCAGATATTCCATATTTTCAAAGGATGCATAATTATTTTTTATACTAGGATTTTACTTATGAATGTATATATTTACGTATGTATTTTGAGGTATGAAATGAATTTTTTTAACAAATTGGATCACAGGATAAAAAATTATCATGACTTTGGCATCAGCAAAAATTGAAAAAGGAGTACCACTTGAATAAATGCATGTAAAGAAGCCTAAGTTATAACAAAAAGCAAATGATTAAGTGAATTCACAGAAGCTAGCTACTATATAGTAAATCTCTGTATACATGGACTGAGAGCTTGTAGCAGAAAGAAGGCAATTATATATATATATATTTTTTTTTCCCCCAATGAAAAAACAATGTGCTATCTCATCCTTACTTTGGGAGAAAGGCACACAAAACCAAAAGACACAAAAAAACCCTCACTGACTGCATCTTTGCATTCTGTACTACTTCATGGTAAATCTTCAGAGTGGGAAACAAATTAAGTTAAATTCATTTCTGTTAAAGACAAATAAGCTGCAAGAGAACTAATTCTCTGTCTCTATCTTTTACATGTATATTTATGCATATGAATGCTCTTTTGTTCATTTATTTTTACTTTTAACTTAACAAAGCTGTGTAAAAAAAATTAAACTGATAAAATGCCACAGTGCTCAGGTAGTAGCGTCAGTGCAATATGTGAAAGAGACTTAGTGTCTGAATCAGTGAATAGCAGTAAGCGTACATAGAGAATTTCCCCAATGAATAAGGAAATATTATTTAAATAACACTAACTGTAAAATTCACTTTTAGCACAAATATGAGAAATACTGTTTGAAAATAACAAGTCAATATAGAAGACCATTCATTCTTTTAAAAATGTTATGGGTGGGATTTGTCTTGTCAAACTGGAGGTAGGAATATTTGAGATAGATGTCTAAGTTCCCATTACTGTCATTGAAGACTTAATCAGCTAACTCAGTGAGTGAAATCAAGGGCTATCGATACCTTTCAGTACCTAAAGGGGACCTACAGGAAAGCTGGAGAGGGACTCTTTATCAGGGAGCAAAGTCATAGGACAAAGGATAGTTAACTTCAACTAAACTAGATTCGACATTAGAAAGAAATCCTTCACTATGAGGACAGTGAGATACTGAAAAAGATTGTCCAGAGAAACAGGAGATATTCCATCTCTGGAAGTGTTCAAGCCCAAGCTGGGTGAAGCCCTCGGCAACTTGATCTTATGGAAGGTGCCCATGCTATGGCAGGGAGTTGGAACTAGATGGCATTTAAGTTCCCTTCCAAACCAAGCCATTTTATGATTCTGTGAATAAGTATTGATCCAATAAAATATTATGATTTTCAGAGGAGCTGAAAATCTCTCCCAGTGACAATATTACTCATTGTAATAGAATGAACTCACACACCATAATCTAAATGCAGACATCCAATTTTGGGTGAAAATAATTAGATTGGAAAAGTTAGCCTTTTTGCAGTGATTCATTATATGATACAGAATTATTTTATTTATATATCTTCGTTACTAATAAGTGTACTAGACACTTCAAATGCATAGATACTGGTCAATGATCTGAGCAAGATCCAGTCTATAAATACATGAAATTAGAAAGAAATGATTAATGCCAGAGAGCAATCAAAGTTAAAATAATACATACTTTTTTCCAGTGTCTGAGTACTACAGATTTAAAAAAAAAAAAAAAGCCATTTGTTTTATAGCTTGTAGTTAAGGTGTTTGGTTATCTTTTTTCTTTTCTAGAAAAAGACCATTGAGAGAATGTGAGTAGATGTGAAAGTGGGAAAAGCAAAAGAATTAGTAGCATTACAACATTCCTTTTCCACCCTAGTGTTATCAGAAGGTAACAAAAAGATGAATTTTCTGCTGTATTATTTCACTACTGTAATGTCCTAAATTTGGAGCTTGGCTGAGCCTTATTCAGAGTATAATATGGTTTATTGAACTGAAATTTCTTAACATCTCTAGGCTGTACATTATCAAAGTGTTTACATTGAAAACACTTAAATGTTAAGTTAAAAATATTTTGAAGAAAGCTTCAGTTTGTCAAGGATACATTGTATACAAATTCTATGGAAATATTTGCATTTTTCACTTTTGCTTTATGAGAAATGCTTTGCACTTGGAATATTTGTAACATAATGTCATTAAAGTATGTATCTTAAAAATATAATAATTTCCTGATGAATTTCTTGAATAAATGCTTTTCTAATAAATAATTTGAGAGTATAGAAAGATTTAATGTAAAGATAAATACACAATGAAATCCTAATCAAGCAACTGAAATAATTACTTATGATAAAACTAGGATTATCGATATATCAGAACACAAATTGTTTTATGAATATTGATTTTGTGCCTGATAGAGGCAAATTGCTACTGGGAGCAACTGGTTCCATTAAGCTTTTGAGTTAGTTCTCATTTTCTGAAGCTAAGTAGCTTGGTAAGGTACACTTAAGGTTTCATCTTTCTGAAGATGATATTTATTACCTTTACTTACATAAAGAGTTCATTAGAAAGAATTTTACAGTGAAATACGTTAACTTTTTAGCCTGTTTTAATGCAGTCACACGAGTCTTTAACTACCTGACATAAAACTGCTTAATTCTGCAGATATTAATGGATTCATATGTCATAAAGCCAGAAGAAACACTGTTATCGAATCTGATATGTGGCACAATGCAGACCACAGGACTTCACTGAATTAAGTAGCACATTGTGTTTAAGTAAATGCGATTAAAATGGAGCATATTTTTAATACATTCTTGACTTTAAATATATACAATATTAGAGAATTTGTGATGATCTTTCACAAGTTGCCTCAATAGTCAGTAAAACATATTGCATGCTGACTGTGTATCATTTAAGCATCTTACTCAGAATGTTATACGAATCTCAACATATATAAAAAATAATTTGTAATCTTTAACATTTGAAATCTCATAAAAGCAACAGAGCAGATAGTTTGACAAGACTGCAGTAAATCCACAGTAACTTTGGTATTTATATTAATGCACATTTGTTACCTGTATCTTCAGTTAATGCAAATTACTGTGGAATTATGATATTAGCTGTCCTGATATTTTGCTTGGAACAGGTAAGTAACTACCCTCCTTGAATTACTTGAATCACCCACTTAAAACCTAAAAAATATTAGCGCAGAATTAACAGATAATTAAATTAATCTGTGCTGTTTTAGAAGCCTTCAAAGTTGCCAAGACTAATCACTATAAATACAGTTTAGAAATCTTTTTCAAAAGCACTTCAAAAACACTTAGATGTGTTTCACATAGACAATTTAAAATATAAATATATTTACGTGATTACAGTCACTTTTATCCTAAGCCTAAAGTACCACACATTCTTTAGTTATAATACAATGTCTCACTTGAAGGGGGTCTACAAAGATCATCAAGTCCAACTGCCTGACAACTTCAGAGCTAACAACAAGTTAAGCATATTATTGAAGGCATTATCCAAATGCATCTTAAGTAACGTCAGGCATTGTTGTTTTCCCAGTATTCTAATCCACCTACTTTGCTCTATAAGGCCTCTGCAACACCACAGGTGACCATCTACCAGCCACATGGAGCCCCATCACTACAGCACTTTGAGTTCTACCATTGAGCCAGTTCATCACCTTGCATAGTGTGAACGTGCTTATCTCACAGTTGGACAATTTGTCCGGAAGGTTGCTATGAAGGATCATATCAAAGCCTTTACTGAAATCCAGAAAGATTACATCCCCTGCCTTCCTTCATCAACCAAGTGGGTGATATTATCATAAAAAGAAATCAAACGATGAAGACATGAACCTTCATGAACGCACATTAACTATGCCTGTTAATAGCTTTGTTCTTCAAATGCCTTTCAGTAGCACTCACTATAATCTTCTCCATAACTTCTTTAGGTATGGAATTTAGCTTAGCATCTGTTACAGATTCATTACTTCTGTTGCTTTGTTTTCAGTAAGTTCTTTCTATTTTTTGTTTGTATATTTTGCCTTGTTTTGGGAAGATGAGAGGTTGTGATGGGGAATGGAGTTTTGGCATCTACACAGTACTCTTGAAGATAATACAACTTTTTCATATTTATGCATTTGATCCTCGGAAAGTTTCATCCTATTCTTTCATCTTTATGAGATTTTTCTCTCTTCAGATACTTTTTTTGTTTGTATGAACATTTGCATGAGTGTGTGCATGCATATCAATGACCATGAGTACATTTATATGCAGATTACTTGCAAAATAAAAAAGGGGCCTGTTTGTTCCTCAAAAACATGACTTGGTCAAAATTACTTTTACATAAATAACAACTGAATTTCAGTTTTGTAATCCTTTCCTACTCATAAGTCTTAAATTAATGTGCAAAATTAAAATAATCAGCATTTTTAGTTACAATTTTTTGTTACAGTTATTTATTGGTGAAGGTGTTATTTATAGCTTTTTGAAAGTTAACTGATACTTTATTAAGCATAATGTAACAGCTCCAATGCACCGACATTCTTTAAATCTGAGGAAAACTAAGCTTTTTCTCCTCTGATTCATTTTCAAAATCCTGTTTTGAAAGTCTTTGCAAAGTTAACATCAGATGTTTAGAAGTCAGGTAACTTAAAATGATTTTCCTGCCCTTCATTCCTCTTTTGTTTATCACGTTTTTGAGAAAGTTGTTCCATTAGTGATATAGAAGCCAGTGATATTAGATCAAATTATTAAAGTTATTAGTTTTTTATTGTTGCTGCTGTTATTTTGTGTTGTTTTTGTTTTGATTTTCCTGTGATAAAAGTAATTAACTGATGTAGTGGTTATTAGAACAGAACTTCACAGTGTTTGTATTTTGTCTTAAACATAAGCAATTTCAGATCGGTAACATTATCAGTAAACTTCTTTGTATATACGTGTAGCGATCAGAAAGATCAACACAATGAAAAAGGTGTTACAAAAGAGAGAGAAGGACCAGCACACACAATAGAAAGGCACTACAAAAGAAGAGAAGATTGCTCACCTGTATCAGAAGTCTCTGGGTTTGCAGAAAAAAGTTCCTCTAAGGAGAAATACCTAGAAAAAGAGGGGGTCAGCCCTTAAATAAGGCCTAAGAGGGTTGGAGCCTTCACTTGTGCTTCCTAGGCTGACTGGGTCTTCCCTCCAGGTGCTCAATCGGTGGTTCAGGCCGTCACTCAGTAGTTCCCATACAATTTCTCAATGAAATATTAATGCGTAACTTTAAATGTAAACTGTACTGACTAGTTCTGTCTTAAAATAGACAGTATCACTAGCTAATTTTTTTTTAACTTCTGTTTCCTTTTAGCTAACAACTCTATTCTGAAGGTGAAAATTTCCTTTTCTTCTTTTTAATGGAGTTTCTTTTCATTTCTCCCATTTCTTTTTTTTGTTTTTTTTTTTTTTTGTTTTTTTGTTTTACAAATGAGCAGTTTCACATTTTATGACAAAATAGGTTGAGGCACATACCTAGAAGATGTGTTGAATAGCATACTCCATCTGCTTGTGGCATATATGCATATTAAATTTTTAAAAACATATTTGCCTGGGTTTCTGATGGATTTGGTCAACATTTAGATGACAGTTTTAGTAATTGTAAAAACATTTATTTGTTGTATCAAATTTTTACCTCTCCTCCTTTAGACTTCATGATTTCTTCATTTTTGCATATAGTAGAGCAGCTGTTGTTTGCAGCCAATGCATTAAAACCTTATTGTTATCGAGAAAAATCAAGTAAAGAGCTAAGTCTTCAGAGTGAAAAAACAGGCTGTGGTTTATATATTAATACAGAATAAGACAATACATAATAAATAAAACAAGGTTCAGTTATTTCCTTGTTGTTCTTTACTGTTGCTGCTGCTGTATCAGTATCTATTATATTGTATATATATAATGTTTCTAAAAGACCATATGTTTCAAACATCTTCTAACTGCTTTAGCTGCTGTACATTTCATTTTTTCAAATGCACCTTTATCTTTAAAAAACAAACACCACTGTTTCATTAGTAAGCTGATTGTTGGTTGAAGTGCATTCAGCTGATGGAATTAAGACTACATTGTCCTCATTTGTTTCATTGTGTTCCTAATATTACTGGAAAGCAGGGAGTTATAGAGCCACTTTTGAGTAAATGAAAAAAAAAAGAATCCCCAAAACACAGGACTTTTGAAAAATTAGTTCAAAGCATCTGAGAGCCACGTGTATGAGGACTCCTTCTTTTACACCTTAATCAGGAGTATTGCCTGTAAGTCATGTAAGATCATTGTTCATCATTCATGTTGGTGAATAATTTATTCTTAATTTGATATTATCTCAGGAGATGTTCAAGGCATCCATATGATATATATTACATCATAGCAACCTGAATGAGGAGTATGCGTATTTGTATGCTGTCGCTCTTCCTGTCCTGCTCATATAGTATTTCACTCTCCATATTTAAAATGCTACATATATTATTGTTTCTTCACTTGTACAAATTGTTGTTTTCTGGGATAATTGGTCTTGCCAAGGATAAGGCCATTTCATTGCATCTGAATCACTGATAGCAAGAGCTGTTACATATTTCTCAGGAAGTCCATTAGTATAAATATATTTATATTTTCTACTCTATACTAATAGCTTAATTATTGGTACAGAGTAGAAAAAATAGCGAACATTCATCCTTTCTTCAACATTTTTAGTCTTCTGAATATCTCAGTTTTGTTTCCTGTGTTGTGCTCACCTCCATATAGTTGTTTTTCTCAAATTGTTTCCTTAATTAAACTTTTCCTGCCCTTCCTTACTTCTTCAGTGGGTCTGCAGTAGATGTTCATTGCACTATGTGTTTGATATGGTATATGAAGTTATGGGAGTAGTACAACGTAGTATAGACGGACTTGAATTAAAATTATACTTGATTACTTTGTTTTCAACATCAGCCTGGCAAGAACGTTTTGAGTTCAGTAGCAGCTGTAAATTATACTCCACAGAAGGGGAGGGGGAGAGGCCTTGCACTGTATTTTGTATTTCAACAGCTATCCTGTGACCGTAACTCAAACAATTTGATTTAAAACTTAACGAAGTGTTCTCCCATTACTGCACTAAAAGTCTTTTATCCATAACATTGATGAACCTAAAATTAATGTTATGAATTCTCCTGTTCTAATTCAAGAATATATAGTTGTTAGACTGATGTCTTACATCTGTGCAAAGAAAATACTGTTTCACCACCTGCAACATCTCTAATTGAAGGGATGTCTGGTTTTCTGAAGTAAGCAAAGATGTCTGAATTTCTTTACATTAACATAACCTTTGTTCTTTTCTTCTGAAGCTCAGCTCCTTGCTGTACACATGTAAATTTTATCTCTTCTTTCCTTAGCACTAGAATACCCAGTCGTGGACTTCTGTATGTCAGTGAACCAACTGGCTGTATACTCTATTACCATGACAGAAAACAGCACTGGCAGCTGCATCACAAACACACACAAAAGCCAGAGGCCTTCCAAGTGTCACTATAGTAAAGTTTACACAGCCTTTGGACTATACATTAAAATCGAGTGGAAAAGTTTTCTACTGATGTTTACTCTTTCACATTTAAGGGAAAGTACTGTGTACATTTGACGTAACGCTAGTAATAGAAAAGCTTGTTTCTTCTTTTTCTTATTGGAAATCTTATTTCCGCTCTTCGGTTTGTGTGAGAGTTTATAGAACATATTTTATATTTATCTTTAGTTACTTTCAGAGGAAGAAGGTGACCTGCTACTTGCCCTTCTTCATGTTATTTGAATGTTGAAGAGATCAAGGAAAAATGAGCAAAATAATTTGCTATATACCTATTTACAAAATCTCAGCATATTTTTAAAGTTTTATTTTACTACTTTTTCCTTGAGATTCTGTGTTCATTATCAAAGAAAAAAAATATTTACTATTCTTAAAACCTAATCACAGAAAGCTCCTGCAAATAGCATCAAGTAAGTCTTTCCAGAGACATCCTGATTTCCTTATAATATTTTATTTGTTTGCTATTTAAAGATTTCGCATTCAGTCTGTATTTTTTGTTTCTTTTATTATCTTGCAACAGATTTGTTAGCGATAATGTCAACTTGATTTAGATAACGTATAACACAACTTCTTGATGACTGAATTGACATTTATTATTCTTTCCCTCAAAAAAATTACAAAACACCAAATGGCATCTTCCATGCACTATAGATCTTTAGCTGAATTTTGAGACAGAATAATTCTATTTTGCCACAGTGGATATCCTATGTTGTAACACAGTTTTAATGATCACTCTTATAAGCATTTCCCCATATTGCTCAATGTACTTTGCTGTAGTTTATTCTGATACTAGTTCTCCACTAAGCTGTGTTCTTGGCAGTAAAGGACAGAATCACCATGGTTTTATAGTACACATATTTTTGTAGGGCACACTTTGTAGAAGATAATGAATTCCTATTTATTTGGAAAACTCAGTGCTTGTCTTTTCATAACAGCTTTTGACATTAAAATATTTAAAGAACTGCTATTGGAAAACTGAGACTTGGCAGATGACTCTATATGATTTCAGACATAATTCTAGAGTTCTATGATACATTCTGTATTGTGATCATTCTTACATAGTCATCACAGTGTCTGTTGCTCCACCTGTTTTGCAGTCTTTCCAAAATGAGAGGGAAATATGTTAAATTTAAATGATATGGAAACATTTTTAAAGACTACGTAACTCAGACATATATGATAGTATTACTTCAGTTAGTGTAAATACAAAGTCCAGAAATTAATAGTGAAAGCCTTCTGAAAAATCCTCTATGTATCATTTGATATAAGCATGCCTTGTCCTCCCTTTTCCTATGTTCAGCAAGGCCATGGTTCTGTTAAAGACTGATATGTTCTCCACATATGAAACTATTATACATTAACAATATAAATGAAATATAATAATACAAAGTACGTACCAGCGTACAGTACCAGCTATAGTTCTATTGGTTCTATCTACTATTTAGATGTCTTAGGGTCATTTAGATAGTAAGATTTTATCATGTTGTCCCTGACTGTCATGACCAAATCTAATAGTACACCTTCCTTTCCCCATATTCTCTAGTTCTTTTCTGCTTACTGTTACCAGAAAAAAGTGTTCTTCAGACTGACTAGAGTTGATAACGTTTTCTTGCTGTTGTATTATCTATAAGGTTTGCTCTTCATCTAGTCTAATAGTTTTTTCTTTGTGCAAAAAGATAACAGTTTGAAAGATGGGGGCAATACAATAATTGTCTCTTTTCACATATCTACAAGTATAAAGTGAGATTTTGAACTGGTTTTTGCTGAGATGGACTTAACTTTCTTCATAGCAGCAAATATATCACTGTGCTTTTCACTTGTAGCCAGAACAGTGCTGATTACGTACCAGTGCTTGGCTACTGATTAGTAGTTCTTGCATAACATCAGAGCTTCCTCTCTCCATTCCAGGTTTCACAAAAATGAGTATGTGGTGTGTAGGCAAGAGGCTGGGAGGGAATATAGCTAAGATAACTGACCAAAACTGCCAAAAAGGACACTCCATACCATATGACGTCATGCTCAGCAATAAAAGGCTCAAGGAAAGGAGTAGAAAAAGAGGATATTCATAGCTATGATATTCATCTTCCCAAGCACCAGTTATGCTAAGGTCCTGCATAGCAGGAAAATTCTGGAAATCTACATGTTGATGGGAAGCACCAACTGAATATTGCTTTTTGCTTTTCTCGTGTGTGTGATTTCTGATTTTTTTTTTATTAAGATGTCATCATCTTGATCCACAAGTCTTTTTGTCTTATATTTTGTCCCCCCCAGAGACAGGAGTAAGCAAGAGGCAAAGATGACACTGGTCATCAGACAGATACTCAACCCATGACAGACTTTGAATGGACAAAGTGTGAAAGTTCATATTTGTAGATACATATGGATTTATTTATATATATAGAATTCTGTTGAGTTCTGTTTATTGCACACAGTTTTTTCTATGGACCACATTGGTATATCCTGAAACAAATCATACTGCAAATTAAAATGTATAGAAATTAGATCATGTTTTATTCAATATGGAAAAAAAAAAGTATATTTACAGTCCTTTCTTTTCTGCACGAAAAATCCAAGACCTGAAAAAGGCATTTGTTCACACTGTGGTTGGGAGGTTTTGAACAACATATTTTAAGCAGCTTTTGGAAATAGAAATCCAATGACAGTTTCCTATAGGAGATATTGTCAAATCAAAAGTAGGGGATTAACAAATTAAACTAGTCAGAGAAGACCTGAGAGATCAGACCACACGCTCTAACCATCAATAAAACTCTGAATGCGTATGTATATCTCAAAATATTTATGCACACATATGTGCATTTACTATACTACCAAAAATGTTTCTTTTGCATATGTTCTTTTGGGTTAATAAAATGGAAATTTGTAGGAAAGGTGAAATCTGTGTGACATATCTGTCAAAATATTCATTACAAATAAAATTCTTTATACTTCTAAACAGTAGATGTTATTTTATGCATAAGTTTTGATGTCAGCATGATTATCCCTTTGTCTCTCTCAGCTTGTAAGCATTCTTCTTACTTGACAGTATTCATCCTTTTTCTCCAACTTTTTGAAATTGTATTTCTTCAGAAAAATTAACACTGTTGTCAAGTAATTTTTTACCCTTTTCTGATCTTTTTTTAGATTGTCTGCAGTGTCCCTTATTTGACATAATTCATGATATCCAATTTATTGACCATCTTTAATTTAAAAGTAGAATTTAAGTACCGTGTAATAATTAAAGAAAGTGTAGATTATTCTGTAAATGTCATTTTTCTTCCACATATTTACTCCTTTTGTACCTTTTTTTTCCCCTCGTGTTTTGGAGTTATGAAAAAGTCATTCATGAAGGAAGCAAAATAAATAAATATAAAATTTTTTACATTTGTTCTGAACAAGCTCTATAAGACTTGCCCTGTGTATGAGTTCTTGAAAGGCTAGCTCAGAAAAACATTCTGATGTTTTTCTAGTGGTTTAGTTTGAGATAATATACCAAAAATTCGACTGAACAGGTATTTTTTAAAGCAAAATGTCTACTCAGATGTGTGAACTTTGAATTTAATCAAGTCAAGGAAGAGAAATGGTAATGAATGAATGTAATAATATGTATTAAAAGGAAAAGGCAGACAAATATTTTTGAACTCAGGCAAACACATTTTAGAGCTTTATTTGACAAAATGGCTCAGCACAGCTTAAAGCAGTATAAGAGGAGTTCTGAAATAGCACCTACCTACTTATCCATTTGTATTATTGACAGAACATAGATTTGCAGTATGCAGAGTTGACAGTTTCCAACCGGATGTTGAAGCACTGATCTACATGACAGGAATTGTGATCATTAGTTGCCATGCTTGAAAAGGATGTGGACAGATTCAATGTGGTTAGGTGCAATCAGTCCTGAAATTAATGCATAAATGGAAGAGACACTTTTTCATTATTGCCTACTTTGGGGGAAACAGTGGGTGCAGTACTGTCAGAGTTCAGACTGATAGATATTGATACAAATCATTTTTATATGATCTGCCTATTTATTAAAATTGCTTTTCTGCTCTCTATATGGAATTCTATGATGCATTACATTCTGAACTTCTCAATGTTCAGATTGCTGTTCTCATTGCGAGAAATAATGAAATGGATTCATTACTTTATTCTTAAAATATTCTGATTTATTTTAGGATAGAATCTCCTCAGTGATTTCATACACCTTCTTCTTGTCCAGTTCATTTATTTTACCGTGGAAAGGATCACATAATACATGTTCTGAAGACAAAAAGTTAAATAAATATTTTAAGAATAAACAAGTACAAAAACAGAAACAATAACAAAAAAGCCCTGATATGATATAAAGCTCAAAGGTATTTTAAGTGTTGGGTGAAATTCAGGATGGTTAATGTCATGACAAACACAGAGGAATTACGATTATGAGCAACTTTTTATTGCATAAGCACCTATAAAACAGAATATTTTTTTAATGCAAAGTTTTAGAAATTCTTTCAAATTTATATTTTGAAAAACCAGCTTCTCTCACAAAGACAAGTGTTTTAACAGGATGATCCAGAATACCACTCACATTTAATGGGAATAGTACAGTAAACTGACAGGGACAACTTAGAATTATCTATTTCTTTAGAATAATTTTTTAGTTTGTAGCTTAATGTAGAAAAGCTGCTATTTGTTTAATTGAGTTTTAATTCATGAAAAGAAGAAGGAAACAGCCATATTCTAGGCATAAAAACAATACAAGTAAAGTGAAAAGGAAAGTACATGATGAAACCAAACCACTGAATGTAAGATTTCTCATAGTACATTTGAAAGAATCATTGATTCTGCCTTGTAATGTTTTCCAAAGCTGCAACAGCAAGAGGTCATATTTCCTCTTCTAGTTTCATAGAGGAGAAAGTTAGTTTAAGTTGCAATGAAATCTATTCCACATGACATTACATTTGTCATCAAGATCAGCACTGAGCAACCTCCTGAGCTGAAAATGATTTTGGTGTGATTTTAATCAATTAATATCATTATTTAGAGGGAGAGCATGGATGACAACAGTGAACTTGCTCAGATTTTCAAATGATGCAGCCTTCCAGGCTTCTAGAGTCTGCAGAATAATATTTCCTTTAACATATTGTCAACGGTTTACGGGCATTCAGCCCGGTTCCATGACGAAGGGGAGGGGGGATCCACGGGCCCACGCCCCGGGAAAAGGGAAAAGGGGAAAAGGGGAAGGAGATGGCCCTGAGAGCAAAGAACAGCGGCAACCATCTGAGGAGAAACAAACTAATTTACTAAATAAGATATCGGAATGCAGAACAACACACTATAATACAATATAATTACAATTTAAGCTGATAAATCCAATACAGAGAGAGAGAATGTCCCAAAATCAAGGTAGGCCTTACTGTACTACCGACGATAAGACGGCTGGAGAGCGAGGTGCTGCCAAGACGAGAGACGGCGGAAAAAGGGACGAGGTCTTGTGATCTGCAAGTTTTTATACTGCGAGCTTTTATCTTTTCCCTCTGGCTGGAAAATGGTAATAGAGGAGAAATGTACCGTGGGGACTGTAGTAATCCTTCTCTTCTGAGAACCAGGTACATTCACTACATGATGTTATGATGTGGAATACCAATAACCGAAAATCACAAAACCATGACACATATGTCTTTCTTTCCCCTAAAGTAGGTATGAATATTCAGAAAAGTTGTGTAAGACTCAATCAGGGCTGAAGGGGAATGAAATAGAGATATTTAAAATTAAACAAGGGATTTTATTTAAATATAAGTTTCCAAAAGTCACTTAAAGGCATGTGAAAACTACGTCTACCAGCCATACTTTTTATACAGAAAGTGTTTGTTAAAATTACATGGAAAATTTATTTGATAAAGTGCAAATGAAAACAGAATTATTAAAGCTAGATATTTTTATTGTCTTACTGTTTCATGTGCATCTCTCACTGCTTTCTTTATGTTATCTTCTTGCAAACAGTTCTTCCTACTTGCCCCTAATATTTTTAAAAACACTTGTCTTATTGCCCTTTCCATATAATCATCCACCCTCTTTTGTCTCCTACAATGGATACTTATTCCAGTGCACCACACTCTGGAAAATGTCACAGAATCTTAAAATAATTTATGTTTAAAGGTACCTCTGGAAGTCTTGTAGTCTAACATTCTACTCAGAGGCTCAGCAACAGTAGATTGCTAAAGACAGTATCCAGATGAGTTTTGAATACCAAGAGATTCCACTGTCTCGCTGACCACGTTCATAGACAAGAAAAAAATTCCTCACTACTACTCTAAATTCTCCATGGTACAATTTTTTTCTGTTTTCTATTGTCCTAATACTATGCAATCTAAAGAAGAGTTTTCATCTCCATCTTCTCCATACCATTCAGCTAGGAGAAAAGCATCCCGATCAGTGTCTGAAAAGACTTGTCCTCCTAAGATTGAATAATGCCACTTCTCTCAGCTTACCCTTTCCTGCCGTGTACCCCAAATTATTTCATTGCCTTGCACTAGATGCCTCAATGTGCTTCTTTTACTGAAAACTTCATAGTGCTCCAGATTTGACTTTACAAGTGTGCAAAATTAGGGGAAATAATTCATCACCATATCTGCTAGCAGTATTCTTGTTAATCCAGACCAGGATATTGGCATTTCTTTTTTGCTGGAGGTGCACATTGCTGTTTCATGTTCAACTCCTAGTTATCAGGACACTATTTTCTGCAAGGCTGCTTTTTATCCTCTGTTAGATTATTCCTGCCCAAGTACAGGGTTTTGCACTTGGTTTTGCTGAATGTAATGAGGGTCCTATAAGCCCCTTCCTCCAGGCTGTCAAAGTCCTCCAGAACAGCAACTCTACACTCCAGTAGAATGATTAATACAGAATTTTGACTAGGAGAGAGAGGAATTTTCTATAGTCTATACTTCCTTGATCACTTTACAAAGAGGTCTGGTACTATTTGTTCATTTCTACCACTATGAAAGCAGATAATTAAACAGAGATGTTTATATCTCTTTTGAATCGAAATTGGTCCTTTAAATATAGAGTTTGTTTTGTCTATTAGGCCAAAGGCCTACTCAGGGACTCATGTGTTATTCCTGGGCATGAAGAAGCATCCATAAGTGACGGTACTTTTTTGTCTTTCCACATTTTTTTGCTTCTGTATAGAGTACCTTCAGAAGATCTTTAACCACTCAGCGCAAGGTTTTATTTCCTCTTCTTCTGTATGTATTCTGATGTAGCACAGCTGCAAAATCTTTGCTCAGTTTTACTGAAAAAAAATCTTGAGGTAGAATAAGAAAAGTAGACAAGCTTAACTACTCAGTATAAAATTGTTTTTTTTTTTGAAGACAGCAGTGTAATACAGCAGTGGAAGTCAACCTTTCTCCACCTGGTAGATGACAGCATGGTCACAGAGATTCATTTTTTTGCCTCAGTTGGCTTTGTGACCAAGCTAATTTTTGTTCTGGAAGATATCAGTTCTGAACACATCTTCTCAGTACTAGCTAACAAATATTTGTACTGTACTTTCAAGTTGGGTTAACCTAGCTTACTGAGTCCCTGTGTCTGGTGAAGAATGTCCAAGGAAAAGAGATACAGAGAGGGAAGATTACAGAATTAGCATTACTGTAAAATTGTTTCAGACTGTCTAATTGTTCAGTCTTAAAAATTTTGATGTTCTTTACAGAGGTAGTAAACATGACAGTATATGCTGTATGACTGCCTATTCCTACACCAAGAAATATCCCTAAGACAGTTGTTTCCATGTTCTTCTCATCTTGGTTTTATTTTCTGTAATAAGAGTATATTACAGTTCGGAATGGCAGCAAGGGCCTTGTTTGCTAGGTATCTAGGACAGAATGCAGCTCTTACCTTCCTGGGAATAGAGTTGGCAGATACAAGGTGTAAATTTGACTGGCTGAAAAAAATAAATAAATAAACAATGGAAATGGCTGCCAGTGATAGGAAAAGGGCAAGGATTTTAAAGTAAAATAGAGTAGATTTAGATTAGACATTAGGAAGAAATTATTTATTGTGAGGGTGCAAAGGGAAGTAAGGCACTGGAACAGGCTGCCCAAAGAAGCTGTGAATGTCTCATTTCTGAAAGTATTCAATGTCAGGTTGGATGCGGCTTTGGGTAACCTGTTATGCTGGGTGGCAACCTTGCCCGTGGCAGAGGCAAGGAACTAGATCATAGAATCATATAATCATAGACCGGCTTGGGTTGGAAGAGACTTCAAAGATCTAGTTCCAAACACCCTATCATAGATAGGGTTGCCAACCACTAGGTCAGACCTCCTAGAGCCCCATCCAACCTAACCTTGAATATCTTTACAGTTGGCGCATCCACAACTTCTCTGGGCAGCCTGTTCTGGTACTTCACTACTTTCTCAGTGAAAAAATTTTCCCGGGCATCTAATCTTAATCTCTCCTCTTTTAGTTTAAAAATATTCCCCTTTGACCTAACACTATCAGACCAGTAAAAAGTTGGTCTCCATCTTGTACCTAAGCTCTATTTAAATACTGAATGTCATGGTTTTATGATTTTTTGTTATCGGTATTCCACATCATAACATCACGTAGTGCACTGAGAGTTAAAGAGTTAATGCTCCAGTTCCGTGGATTGTCGATAGTTCTGGGTACCTGGTTATCAGAAGAGAAGAAGAACTACATACCCCAGAGGTCTTTGTGTTTCTGTTATCTGTTCAAAGGGAAAGATTAAACTGTTCTCATGTCATGAGACACCCCTTTTTTCCCTTTATACTCATCTCAGCAGTGTGTGTACTCCCTAGCTGTCTAATCTTCAGCATTAGAGTAAGGCCTTCGGTTTTTGGGCACTCTCTCTCTCATTTTATTTGATTTATTAGCCTCAATTCCAATTATATTGTATTATATTGTATTATCTTGCATTCCAATATATTATTTAGTAAATTAGTTTTCCTCCTCAGATCGTTGCCATTGTTTTGTTTTTAGGCCCATCTCCCTACCCTTTCCCCTTTCTCCCTTCCCCCTTTCCCAGTGTGTGGGTCTGGGTCCCGCCACCCCATTAGTCACCAGGCCCCAAAACTGTTGAAACTGACAAGCTGCAATGGGGTCTCCCTGGAGCCTTCTCTTCTCCAAGCTAAACAAGCCCAGCTCCCTCAGCCTGTCTTAGGAGAGGTGCTCCATCCCTCTGATCACCTTCACGACTCTCTTCTGGTGCTCTTTCAAAAGCTCCACAAAAGCTCCAAAAGCTCCAGTTGATCTTTAAGATTCCTTCCAAACTAAACCATTTTATGATTCTATGAATCTTCAGAATCCTCATTCTTCTGTTGCAGTTAGGAGCAATCTTTTGATCTTCCTTATTCCTGTTCTATGGAGACGCAAGAACAAGGAGAAAGTAGTCTTCTAATCTTCAACAGTTTTCTTAAGAGTCAGGAATTTACTTTACCTATTCTCATTCTGATCCACTTCCTTTACAACTAAGCACTCAGGACTGCACAAAACTAATTTTAAGCACTGCAAGGAAATATTTGAACTACATTACTCATATAAATGATTTTTTTCTTGATTTATGTAATATATATTCCTGAAGTGGATGATTTGTTTCATGGAGATCACTGTAAGGAAAAAAAAACCAAACAATGTTAAAATTAAGCATTAATAATTCTTACATTTTTTAGACATTTGTATCAGTTAAATAAAATAGAAATGTAGCCACATAAAAATCCATATAGTTTTAAGCTGATTAGATCAATAAAGTATGATCTCATGAAGCATTTTGTTATTATTCTTCCTTTCTATGCCAACTTCAGAAAAGCAATTTCTGTATGTATTTTGCGTTGAATACTGCAAAACTCGTCACTGAATTTAAGGTAAGATTGTTCAAAACTTTGTTAGTTCAAACGAACATCTTTGTTAAAGTTTAGCATTTCAGATAGTTACAAAAGTGATAAGAAAATAAGCACAAACCTAAAAATTATCTCGATATGTTTTAAATTAGATAAAATATTAGCATTAACCTTCACAGTGATATATAAGGTTTTGACTTTGTTCTCAAAATCTAAAAAACAGTAAAAAGTTTTTCTAGAACTTGAACTAGCAGAAGTACCGAGAAAATCATGCCACATTACCCATTTGAGTCTATAAAGACTTGGAAAAAGTACTCATGAGGCATGTGAGCTACTTTGTCCATTTCACAGTCTGATAGTCCAATACTTAAAGAAAATGCTACATGTATGAAAACACCACTAACTTTTTCAGTAGTGATGAAACATTGCAACTTCGTTTTAATGCATATTGGCAGAAAAGCAAGACAAAGGCAACAAATAACTGTGACACCATAAAACGACAGAAAAGAGAACATAAAACACCCACATACATTCTGAACACCGCCGTCTATTGCCAGTGGCATTTTATTTTGTCATCTCACCAGGAAGAATTTAATCTTACACAGAAATTAGGAGAACATCAGTATAAAGCTAACAAGACACATGGTCCCTTCTTATGAAATTTGAAGCAAAATTCACAACAGTGGAGCAACTATGCATAATTAGATGGAAGCTGGCATGGAGATGCAGACTTTTCCTACAAAGCAAATTAATGTACTGCCATGAAATAGTGGAACATAACTAAATTGTCAGGGAAGACCTAATCACAGTATTCCTGTACTTCAAGTATGAAGAGGATAAGGAGCCACTTGAAGAAGACAAGGGGCATTGGGTGTATGTTGCACTGGGAGAGGTTTTATCTTGATATAAGAAATATTTGTTTTACAGTGAGAACAATCACTGGATCAGTCTCCCCAGGGTCATGTCAGAATCCCAACCACTGAAAGATTTCAAAATGTGATTGTACAGGTTGCTAGAGGTTGTAAACCTTCCTTGATAATCTCAGCTCAACTCCCTTTTCTCAAGAAAGGTTGGTCCTTATGATCTTTTGAGGTCCATTCAAGCCCAGACTCTTGTATGGTTTTGTGACTCTATAATCCAATGTATTTCTTATTAAAGAAAAACTTAATTGGATAATTTGAATACGTAGTACCATATGCACACAACGATGTATATTTTTACAACTGAAAAATAGAAACTGTGCTTATTGAAAATGCTTTTGCAAGAGTATTACATATATTCTTGTTCTGATACTAAAAAAAATTATATATCTAAGTCCCTTGTTGTTCCAGCTACTTCAATAGTGAGGATGGTAAAGAATGAACAGGAAAAATCCTACTTAAAAAAAAAAAAAGTCACATGAATTTGAATTAAAACTGTCCTAGAATTGTAACCATTGTAGAATTGAAGTCACAATTAATTTTCACATAGTTAATAAAGGCTGCTCACAAATTAAAATTGGGAATACAAAAAAAAAAAAAAAAAAGGATTTGTGATGCAGCTTTAGCTGGAAGGTAAATTTTATTTATTAATGGTATCTCTTGTAGCTTCCTTTTCCTCTCATGAGGTGTGGAGAGTGCAATTTCTGTGACTTTGCTGAAATTCTTCTTTAACTCTTCCACATGTGTTTTAATGTCAATCAATCCTATCTCTCTGTAGTAGATGACTGTCCCTCTAGCACTGCAGTTCTATTCACTCAATTCATACTGAATTCTATTGCTGCATTAAAGGGACAGTTGACTAGCATGGGGAGGACAGGGTTGATTGACTAGGCTTCTGTGCAAGAATTACAGTAGAATTACAGAACAGATTCAGAAACTGCAGCCTGCTGCTCCATGGAGAAGTTTGAATGGAAATGTTTCTGGGAGTGAGGAATTGCACCTAACAGAGATATTGCTAATAGTAGGAAAGCCTTCCTTAGACTAAGCCTCATCAAAAAGCAATTTGGGAAAGAAATTATGGAAAGTGAACTTCATTTTGAAATACAATGTTATTGAAAAGAAGAATAACAAATTATTAAAAGATACAACGTTTGTAAAATTGTTGTTTGAAAAACTGTTTTTCTAACGATTGTATTAACATTATGTTGTTTCTGACAGCAGTATTACTCTATAGCTTTGCTCATCTAAATATCAAAGATATATTTAAAGCTAAATAGCAGATTTTGTGAGGATAAATGGTTAAAATGTGTTCTTCAAAACATAGTTTGGCATTTCCATCCTGAGTCTTCATTCCAGCAGCAATTTAAAACGCACATATACACAATTTCCTTAAGCTGGTATTGTGAAGTTTAAGCACAGATTAAGTAGATATTTTAGGGGAATTTCAGATATGTTATTAACATCCACAGGCCACAGTCACTTACTTTATAACTAGACAATGCTTGATTTTTTCTTTTCCCAAATGGCTTTCGAAAGTGATTTAGCAGAATTTTAATGCTTTTCAGTTAACATGTTTGTGTTATCATCGTTATATTTTAAGACATCAAGATCATTATCACATATGGGGGCACAGCATAATCATTCAAAAGACACTCTGACTATCACCTTTCTTTAATTTGCTGTGTGATGAAATTCACAGAAATATTATCTATGCTGTGAGAGATACCTTTGGTAAAAGATTTATGTTATACATTTGTATCAGTATCTTCAACGTATTATTGCAGTATGTCATAGCTTTCAGCTCCTCAATGTCATTTTATGATAGAGATCATATATGAAATTATATAAAACACATATTAATTCAGTAGATTCTTCCATCCTAAGCTTCTAATCTAGAATACTTTTTTCTTCAACTTGCAGCTTATTACTGTTGGTTATGCTATTTTTACCTATTTGGTCAAATTTGCATTATTTTTGTAACTACTTTTTCTCTTTTTTTAGTTTCAGACATTTTTGCTCTGTGTGTGTGCTATGTAGTCAGATCAACATACAATAAAACTTAGCAGTATTTACTCTTCATACAAAATACCTGCCTCAGAGCAGAGTTTACATGTAGATTTTATGGAAAAAGTAGCACAGACCTTGATTAACTGCATCCCAAACTAATAATAATAATAAAAATAATATCTTGGCTTCTGCTTTTCAGTATGGATATGAATAATGTCAATATCATCAGCCTTTGAAACACATAGAAACTTTTTATCTCCAGGATCATAGTTACTACATGCGCAGTGACTATCACATATTTGTGACTGGACAACAGTTAGGACATGGTCCTGAACAAGAGGCTCTAGTTGATTCTGCTTGAAAAAGGGGTAGGACCAAATGACATCCAAAGGTCCCTTCCAACTGTAATCATTCTGTGATTCTGTGCTTCTGTGATCTGCTTCTTATAAGGAACAAGAACTTGAGATCCTGAAATGTATATTGTTTTGACATGAAGATATGAAGCAAGACAGTGTCCAGCACTTGTTTGCTCTGGATTTTATTTACCTTTATTGACAAATTACTTGGTCCACCACTTTGGAAATACCATTGGTATTCCAAACTTCATTCAATACACATGATTTGTTCTTAACTGTTCAAATGTGATAGTTCAGCAGGTGACTCTACACCACATTCTATTTGCCTAGTCTGTGCTCTGAATGACTTTATCTTCTGCAGTGTATCATGACCTGACAGAAATAGTGCCAGACCAAATGTTGAGTTAACTTGCTTCCATGTTTGCAATTCAGGCAATCCAGAAGGCATGCATCAGGTCACTTGATGTCGTAGGTCTGCAGCACATGGCCACAGACTGAAAGAACCACAGATGATGTGGCTTTTTAAATGCTGGAAGTTTTCTGTTTACACTTTCCCTTCTTTCTTTTCTCCACCACATGCCTCACCTCCACACACCTTAGCTGCTTCTTCATGTCTTTTTCACTGATATCTCTGTTGTCCTGATATAGCTGTAGACTTGAAGTGGGAAGAAGACTGAGTAATGTTAAGGACTCAACAAGAGAAAAATCACTTTTTTACACAAAAGTGTTTTCCAATCCAGTTCATCACACATCCACAGAAGAAGCTCCATTGCGGAGACTGTAGTATATAGGCGGGATAAGCCAAGTAAAAGCAACTAAAGCTAACACTTTTCTTTGCGTTTGCTTTCCAGTAATATATTGCTAATACATTGTTAGGCTGAGACAGGGAAGGTACCATGTTTTTGGAACATGTGAGGTCCAAAAACCACAGAGAAGAATCAGGAAACAGGCTTTTTTTTTCCCCTGGAAAATGAAACTTCCACCTGAATCAGCTTCTGCTTTATAAAATAATTTTCTTAATGGAGTCATCAATACATAGCAAATCATGCAATAAGTGCTTTCTTCATGAAAGACTAGTAGTAAAAGTTTAGTATGACACTCAGATAAAATGTAGGCAGAAAGATATCAATTGTTTCTTAAGGTTCTTGCTTGTTCAGATCTAACTTCCAGTACGTGGCTTATCCGAACTCTTTAGTGTCTTATAAAGTATCAGAAAGGTTCATATAAAAAATTAAGTAACACCAAGCTCCAAAACTTATTCTCTGCTGGAAAACCTCATGGAAGGGGAATCATCATTATCAGTCTCTTGAAGAAGAGAAAAAAGCCTGAGAAAAGCATTTTTCTTTATCAAATTTTATAACCAAACATACTATCTGATCTGACAATGAAATTAATTTTGTTCTATAAATATTGGCAGAAATTACTGACAGTTTGATATTTGTTTTTTTTATTGGCTGAGTTCTGGGCTGTCTTTTCCTTCCTTCCTTCCTTCCTTCCTTCCTTCCTTCCTTCCTTCCTTCCTTCCTTCCTTCCTTCCTTCCTTCCTT
>NC_034410.1:118434626-118439626 GCF_002078875.1 Numida meleagris
TTCCTTCCTTCCTTCCTTCCTTCCTTCCTTCCTTCCTTCCTTCCATTTTTCTTTTCCTCTTTTCTTGTTCTTTGCCTTTTTGTTTTTCTTTTTCTTTTGTCCAGGACAATTTTCAGACTATGTTTATAATTTTGCAGAAGACAGGAGGATTCAGGTTGCTAAAGTTAATCTCTTTGATTTGTTTTTTTAAAAGACTGCTTTCAAAAAGTAATCTTTATTTCCAGAATTCCTTAAACAAGTTTCATCATCTCTGTCAACTTAAAAAACATAGCACTAGTAATTTTTTCCATGCTATTTTTAGGTTGTTTTTCTTTTTTTCTTTCCTAGAAGTTAGACCTTATATTCCTTAGTCCTGGGACCCAATATTTTAGTGCACTCTCTTCAGTTTCCTGTATAAATTCCATTTTTCACTGATTAATATTTTTCCATTTGTTTCTTCTGCCCTCACTACAATATAAGTGAACTTTCATCAAATTTGTCCTGTTTCTCACAAGACTTTGCCTATCCATTGAACTTTTTGAACTGGGTAGCAGTTCTTTTCTCTTGGAGATATCTCAAAGAACAGGTGTAAAAAATTCTTGCTTTTTCATTTGGTTTCTCAGGGGAGTTATGTTTAACATATAAAGGAACTCTTTAACATACAAAGGAGGTCACTCAGAAGCCTAATGAGAAAGTGTATGGCATTATGTTTTCAGTATGCATTCCCATCTTTATTGGAAATTTTTATTTCCATGCAAGTTATACTGCCTTTGCTATTTTAGCACAGGTAGAGATACGCAAGACCTCTAGTGCAGATGCAAATATACCAGATGAAAATAGCACATACTTGTACATATTAGTCTTTATTTATTCAGAAAAGGTTTCTTCCATTTTGACTAGGTATGCTGTACAGAATAATGTTTCTCTTTGTTACAGTGAGAGTGGAAAGGTGTTTCAGGTTGTCAGGTCTATGCAATGAATCTTCACTTTTCTAATGCCTAGATTTGGATCTGTATCAGATTTTAGGACATGAACACCAATATTTAATGAAGTTCCTTGTTGTTATTACAGAGCTATATTTAGCTCTGGCAGGCAACAAAACACCACACAGTCACTCACTCAAAAAGCCTGTCTGCAAGCAAAGCAAAACAAGGAATTTATTCATTACTTCCCATTGTCAGGCAGATATTTGGCCACTCCCAGGAAAGCAGGGCCCTTCATGTATAATGTTTCCTTGGGAAGACAAACACAATCACTCCAAATGTTCTCTCCTTCCTCCTTCTTTACTCCAGCTTTTATTGCTCAGCATGGCACCATATAGTATGAAATGTCCCTTTGTCTACTTTGGGTCAGCTGTTCTGGTTCTATCCCTCCCAGCTTCTTGCGTACCTCCAGCCTGCCTGCTGGCAGGGAAGTTCATGACTTTGTGTAAACACTGCTCTGCATCAACTTAAAACACCAGTGCATTATCACCAAAATTTTCATCAAAAATACAAAGCACAGCACCATATAAAGCTGTGTATCTGATCAGTCTAGACAATATTAATGGTTTTATCTCACATGAGATGTAGACTTGGGTATGGACTAGAGCTATCTGGTTTACACTCATTCTAAAGAAAAATAAAAGGAGTATAGCAGTTTTGAGAAAGATATTAAGGCTGATAATAAAACTAATTCCCTTGAGTTTATTAAATATTCTTACCTAGAATGCAAAATTGTCTTAGTTTTGGATATTTAACTGCTATTAATAGATTGTTTCACAACAATGTTCACAAGTGCTTTCTTCTTTCCAGTCTAGTTAGGATGGAGGAACAGCATGCAGCTGTGACAGGGGAGGGTCAGGCTGGGGATAAGGATAAGGTGCTTCACCGGCTGGAACTGGTACTGGAACAGGCTCCCCATTGCAGTGGGCATTGCACCAATCTGACAGAGTTCAAGAAGCATCTAAACAATGCTCTCAGTCATACGGTCTGATTTTTGGGTGGTCCTGTGCGGAGACAGGAGTTAAACTTGATAATCCTTATGGGTTCCTTCCAACTCAGGATATTCTATGATTCTATGATTCTATGAAACTGACATCTTTTATTCTACTGAGAGGACTGCTGTAAAAGACCCACCAAAACCAGAGCGATTTGCCTAGCCCAGCTGATGTGGGCTATAACAAACTTTGGGTTCTGCACTGGCTAAGTCTTTTTTTCCACCTGATGATTATATGCGAATTTTGACTTTAAAAGCCTAATTAGTAATTTATCTACAACTTTCCTTACCTGAATGTTTTTCTCAGTTTTTCACAAATGAAATAGGAAAAAGTGTTTTTTTTTTTTTCGTATTTTAAGATTCTAGATGTACAAAGGTGATGTACAGTACTTTATGTTGATTTATTTGTTAATACACCATCAAAAGGCAGCTTGATACGCAACTTGAACTTTTTCCCTCTTACTTTAATCCTATTACTGCTGTATAAATCCCTGTTTATCGCTCTGAATACTTCTTCTCCTGCCTTGGATTTACTCTCCTAAGATATTCAGAGACTGTTATCATGTCCCCCCACTTCAGCAAAGAGTTAGCCATGGTATATTATATATATTACATCATTTAAAATCTGTATTCCTCTACTTTTCCTACTGTTTTGTGACAGTTTTTGTTGTCTGCAATATCTTTTATTTGTTGGTAGGGTTTTGGTAAAATCTGCAGTGCAGTATACATGTCAGCTCTGCTTCTTCTTGAGCCTCAAAAAGCTAGAATTTAACAGAAGTTGAATATTTACTTTTATACTGCATGTGAAGGACTATTAAACTACCCTATAATGTCTCGCTTTTAAAAACAAAGCAATACAAAATCAACTCATTTGTGTGTGTAGTATTCTATTCCATTACAAGCACTTGTCCAATTCACTGTTCGCTGGGATCAGTCCAATAATTGTTATTTTTTGATTGATACATTATCACAGTGCATAGATACCCAGTTCAGGAATTGAGACTTATTTGTGTCAGGCAGTAACTGAACACAAGAACACAATTTTTTTCCCAAGGAACTCACAGTCTAAACAAGCCCAAACAACGAAGAACAGATGACCAACAGGAAATGAACAAAGAACAAGACTGCAATTGGAAGAAAAAAGGAGACAGAGTGGGCAGCGGTTTCAGATATGGAGAGGCCTGGGGCTTTCTTAACATACCAGCTTTCTTTCTGTCATTAAGCATGTGTTTCAAGTAATTTCCTTTCAAATACTTGTTTCAAAATAACTTTCATGTTTCATTTTCTACATTTCTGATCTTTGCTAACAACATGCTATTAACTCTCTCTCCTTACAAAGCCTGCTTTGTTACCTTTCTCTACTTGAATCTTTGATATGCATTTGATCTTCTATCTGTAGTATTCTCCAATCCTTGCAGGTAACAGCATAGTACATCAATAATATTTTAAAAATCTACACAAATTTTGGAGACAAATGTGATTTTATAAACTCTAGATATATTAGATCTATGTGGTAAGCACACATAAGTTAAGATTTATTTTATTTTATCTTACTGACGAAAAACAAAAAGTGGAGTACTATTTGTAAGAAAGGCTATGTGAATATTGTTATCTCAGAATTCCAGGAAACTTTCCTTTCAAGAACAAAGTTACACCATTCTGCATCCCTTCACCATGTTCAGAATGTACATCTGCTGATAGACAAAGGTGTTACCTCAGCTTGGGAATTAAAGAGCACATGTTTTTTAGTAAAACATAAGTGAACCAACCCCACAGGCACATACCAATAAAAATATGTTACTCTGGAGCTTTGGGCCTCATCTCTACATATTTAGACTCCAAAAACAACTTAAAAATTAAAAAAAATAGAGTTGTTGTAGTTGTTTAAAAGGCATAAAATTTTGAGCTTTACAAAATTTTTCTAAAATATGTGTAAGTCAAATGTAGATTTAATCAACTTCAAAGTCTCATCATCAGAGAGCACTATCATTTGATATCAATCTAATCCCAAGGGTGAATACCTCAGGAATCTAGTGAGGACTGATGCTCAGACAGTGTTGTCAGGAGAGGAGTAAGAACCAGGATAGTCCTCCACAGTACTCCAGAAGTACTGTAAACATTTCAGAACCACTGGAATAGTAGAAAGTAGGATAGTAACATTTGTAGTGGTTAAGGGTACACAAGTGACACTTTCATTTGAAAAAATCTAGTTATTGTGCAAGACATGAGGATGAGTTATGAAGTGATCAACTTTGCTACTTGAGAGAAAAATAAGAGAAATTTTCATTTTTGGAAAACGTCAGCATCAGTAAACATATTGAGAGAAATAATTGTATGCTATTCTGTAGAATTCTTGATTTTCCCATCACTTCATTAATTTAAAATTATGCTTGTGATATTTTTCCTGTAGGAGGAATGAAATTATGAGTATTGTAATATTGAATAAGTTTCAATAAAATTATTCTCAGGAACATATGTTGTACCATGTTTCTATGATATAAAACATATTTTACAATTTTTTATTCATTCTTATGTGGACATTGGTGTGTCATGTTGCTGTGTATGAGCTCTCTCGCAGCAGAATTTTACTCTGTTGCATTTTTATTTGCACAATTAAAGCACGTGTATTTTCACATTAATGTTTTGTACACAGTTGTGGGGTTTTGTATGTTTGTTTCCTTTTGTTTTGTTGATTGTTTTTTTGGTTGTACTTTTTTATCCAAACAGCTTTTAGCATTCCTGTAAATTTAGAATACAGCAATTCTGATCTTTTCTATAAGTGCAATATTTTAATAATCTCTCTATAGCATAAGATGTGTGCTTTACTGAAAACTAGATCAAAGCAATAAATTTCTATTAACTAGGCATTTCCACTAAAAGTAAGTCAGCATCTGCTCCTTGGAGGATTTCTAAACATAATTTACAGAGAAAATTTTGAAATGTTGCTCTGTTTGAACTGGAATAAAAATGCATCTTGTGTAAACACAATAGGAATTTTCACTTGTGTTTCTTAGACTTGCAGTATGAGTTCTGCAGAGTGATAG
>NC_034410.1:118442126-118502126 GCF_002078875.1 Numida meleagris
TCTATGAAAACTGATTATACAAAAGATTATTTACACACTTCTTTCACATTATCTTTAATTACTTTTTTCAAAATTAAGCAAACCTCATTGTTTACATTTCATATCAACATTTTTTTTATGTTTCTAATCACACTGCTTACCTTAAAATCATTTTTCCCATACTTCTAATGTGTTTACTTTAAAGATAAAATGGGCAATGTTTGCTCTACAGAAGATATACACAATTGATTTTAAGAGTGCTAGTGTGCTATTCTTAGTACTCACATATAATCAGTGTAGTTCTGCCAAAGTTAGAAGAGCTTTAGTGATTAATGCCCATAAAAGAACTGATCCTGTAATAAAAGCTCACCCTAGAAAGAAAATTTTTATACTTGGCAATTAATGTGACTTACCAAAGATTTATTTATCTATTTCTTACAGTGGGTTTATATATGATTTATATATTTATTCAATATATAAACTATTAAGAACTTCAGGATTAAAACAAATAAAAAACATTTACCTACAATATTTTTTATATTTTTAATATATTTTTTTAATTCACTGTCAACGGTTTATGGGCATTCGGCCCGGTTCCGTGACGAAGGGGACGGGGGATCCACGGGCCCATATCCCGGGAAAAGGGAAAAGGGGAAAAGGGGAAGGAGATGGCCCTGAGAGCAAAGAACAGCGGCAACCATCTGAGGAGAAACAAACTAATTTACTAAATAAGATATCGGAATGCAGAACAACACACTATAATACAATATAATTACAATTTAAGTTGATAAATCAAATACAGAGAGAGAGAATGTCTCAAAATCAAGGTAGGCCTTACTCTACTACCAACGATAGGATGGCCAGAGAGTGAGGTGCTGCCAAGACGAGAGACGGCGGAAAAAGGGATGAGGTCTTGTGATCTGCAAGTTTTTATACTGCGAGCTTTTATCTTTTCCTTCCGGCTGGAAAATGGTAATAGAGGAGAAATGTACCGTGGGGACTGTAGTAGTCCTTCTCTTCTGAGAACCAGGTATATCCACTACATGATGTTATGATGTGGAATACCAATAACCGAAAATCACAAAACCATGACATTCACCTACCTAGATTTATTGGAGTCTTGCTAGATTTTGTCTCACACATCTTTGTTCCATCACCTCACAGATCCGTTTTCCTTCATAGGAATACACACATTAGACAATATTTCTTTTGTAGATTCTTGGACATCCCACTATCAGTTACTTCCTTGTGGAAAATTAAACATATTTTTCAACTTTCATTTTCAATTTCTTATTATCAGATCTGTGCGCACTTTCTCTTCCTTTTAACCATCAGTTTTATTAACAGTTTTATATACATGCTGAATTTAATGAAGACTGGTAATTGGTTAAGGAGGAAGCTTGTGTGTTTTTAAGATATCATACTCATCTAGGTGTTTGCAACTCCCTCTCATTAATTTTTATAATGGACTTCCAGGTATAAAGACTCACTGCTAGCAATTCTTGAGATTATTCCTAAACAATTTCTGAAGCATTTAAATGTTTTTAGCAGATTGAGATAGTAACAATTATCAGAGAACCACAGAATTGTAGAATAATTTGAGTTAGAAGGAACCTTTAAAGATCATCTGGTCCAATTCCTCTGCAGTGAACAGAGACACCTACAGCTCAGTCAGGTTACTCAGAGCCCCATCCAGCCTGACCTTCAATGTCTCAAGGGACAGGCCATCAGACACATCTCTGGGCAACCTGTTCCACTGCCTCACCACCCTTATTGGAAAACACTTCATCCTGATGTTCAATCTAAATCTCCTCTCTTTTAGTTTGAAATTATTTCCCCATGTCCTATCATAACAGACCCTCCTAAAGGGCCTGTCCCCTTCTTTCTTATAGCCCCCCTTTAGACACTGTAAGGCCTCTCTCAGGTCTCCCCAGAGCCTTCTCTTCTACAGAGTGAGCAGCCCAGCTCTCTCAGCCTGTCCTCATAGTGGACATGAAGTAGAAGAAAACAAAAGTGTTAAGAAATATATCTACTGCGTTTGGGAAGAACTAATATGATAGCTTAATACAGAGGATAACAAACCTTTCTCCACTCCATCAAAAACTGATGACTTTGTTAAGCAACATCTGCCAGATATAAACATTTAAAATCAGTTGGCTGGAATAATTTGCATGAAAGAGTAGCAAGAGAGCTGACAAGAGTAATCTCAGATTCATTTTTTTTCAAGTCCTGGAATATCAATGAAATAAAATCCATGTACATAGAACAGTATTTATCTTTCTCCAAATAAGTGGCAACCAGATTGGCAGCTGATTTGTTATTAACTGTCTTTAACATTGGGAAAATCTTGATAATGTTATTCAGTTGAATAACAGATCATTGTAATTTTAAGAAAAACACTTATTTGACTAAATAAACTCATTAGAATTGTGATTTATAAGGCAAGTGTTTAGATCTAATATTTTAGATCTTTGAGCCAACATTTCACTTGGTAATAAATGATATTCTGACTAAAATATGAATATTATGAACATATTGGGTCTAAAAATTCTGCAGTTCTTAGTTCTGATCAGTGGTTCTGGCAGGGAATTGTAAGGATACAAAATTGAATATTATCTTATTAATGACTTGGAAGTAAAGATCATGTCACCATTAATAAATTTTCTAGATGAAGCTAAGCTTGAATAAATGCTAATGATTGGTAACATACAGCTAAACAGGAAGTTGTGCTGTAAGAAATGATATCTCAAAAGCAGAGACCTGGAGAATGGTCTAGCACTTATGTGGGCTAGCAACTAAATCTCAACACCTAATGTAATGCTACAGCGACAAAATAAAGTGGCACATTAGTTATTGAATAGAATACATTTTGGAGGCATTAGTAGAAGAGTTTTGGAAAAGAAGACAGTGACTTCATTTTCGTATAAGATAATAGTGGGATCGATAATAGAATGCTTCTTATATTCATATTATGAAAGAAATTGAAAAATTGGAAAAGATTTGGGAAAGAAATATCAAAATTAAAAGTCTGAAAAGATCCTACAATAGTAGACTAATATAATTCAGTCCACTTTAAAAAAAATAAATCAATTCTGAGGTGATATGTACAAACACACTAGAAGAAAATTACAGGAAGCAAAAGTTTTTTAATTGAATTAGAAGAAGAAAAAAGCCTTTCTTTTTGATGATTTAGCTTGCACAAAAGTGATGAAGGGGTTGACTGTGGTTAGAAGAGAGATAAGGAAAATTATGAATGTAAGTTTGCACATGAGTCCGTTCAGGTTATGGAGCATGCCAGAAGTGGATATGGAAACTGGCAATAATCTTCCAAATAAGCAGTTGGAAATTGAGGCTGACTCTGAGAAATGTAGATCTGTGCACCAGTAAAGGGACAGAGAATACATAAAAATCGGTAAGGAAATTTTCAGCAATTAGTTAAACTTCTGTTCCAGGCCTAAAAAAGTAGCTTTCCTTCAGTGTTCTTGAATAGGTAAGCAATTACACAGAATTCATAACACTTTTTTTTGCTATTTTTGCTTTTTTTGTTGGTACAATTCTTCCATATTTTGATCAGCATTGCTAGTAAAGGATAGCTAGAGGTCAAACAGAAGATAACAGTGGTAAAGATGACATGGAAGTAGGCAAAGAAAGTATCTTCTTATTCAAGAAGACTGCTAGTGCCATGCACCTAACAGCAATATTAGAACACTCAGAGGTTTTATTCCAACCTTGCTTTTAGAGTTGATAGGTTCTGTTACTAAAATATGCCAGGTTCCGTTACTAAGAAGACCACAGGTGAACAAAATAAGTGAGCTTCCTCACTTTTTTTCACATAAAGAAATTGTATGGTTTGATGGTATGATATTATCTAAATTTAACTATGTCTTTCATTTAGAAATGTGATGAGTGAATATTTGGCCCATTGTTGTATGAACAACTTGTTAATAAAGAATAGCTGTGTAGTAGTCTGTTTTTGTGTCAACAGTTTATGGGCTGATTCGGCCCAGTTCCATGACTAGTGGGGCAGAGGGACCCATGGACCCACACCCCAGGAAAGGGAAAAGGGAAAAATGGGTAGGGAGATGGGCCTAAGAACAAAACAGTGGCAATGATCTGAGGAGAAACAAACTAGTTTACTAAATAAGATATTGGAATGCAAAATAACATGCTATGATACAATATAATTACAATTTAAGCTAATAAATCCAATACAATGAGAGAGAGTGTCCAAAATTAAAGTAGGCCTTACTCTAGTACCAACAGTGAGACAGCTGGGGAGTGAGACACTGCCGGGATGAGAGACGGAACGAGAATAAGAGAGGTCTCATGATCTCTGAGTTTTTATCTTTCCCTCTGACTGGAAAACGGTAATAGGGGAGCAAAATCCTCTGAGGAATGCAGTAGTTCTTCTCTTCTGAGAACCAGGTACATACACTACATGATGTTATGATGTGGAATACCAATAACCAAAAATCATAAAACCATGACATTTTGCAAAGAGCAAAATTCTATTCTCGTGTTCTAAGTTTGTGAATAACAAAAAAACCATGAAAATGTAACAGCAAATGATGTTTTTTCACTTATCACTTCCCTACTAGTAAAATACCTAATTCTGTTTTTTTAAATATTCTTTATTCTTGTTTTGCTGAGTATAATAACTATTTACAGTGATTTTTTTCCTTGAAAACATCCAAACATGAAACACAGAGGCATCATAGTATTTTTCTTTGCCTTTTAAAATTATCTTTTTTCACTATTCCATATTCTTTCCTGGATTGAACAGGAGCCAATATTGAGAATGAAACTACTATCAGTAATCACAGATGAACAAAGATGTGTCCAAATGTATTAAGAGCAGAAGCAGGGATATTCCAGTGCTCAGATAATGAATGTTAGCTCTCTCTAGAGGAAAAGTTCCCGGTCTATGCTCTGGCAGTGTTCCAAGTCTGAAGAGAGAAAGTAACTCCATATGTGTATTGAAAATAATGTAGGGAAGATATAATTCAAATGGGAAAGTTGTTTTCCTTTGCAACTTAAAAATATGAAGTGAAGCATGTGGACTTTTGCAAGATTATTCAAATTGAAAACAAAAGTAAAAACTACAAATTAATGGAAAAAATATTGGTATGAATAAAAAGCTATTTCGGGATGTCTTTAAAGTTAAAAGGACTTAGAATGTATTGTTAAATGTTGAAGTAATTCATTACTCTTTATTTCTTCTGAGAAAAAAATACTTTATAAGCTCAGCTGTGTTTCAAGAAAAATGAAAGAGTTAAAAATATTATTTCCTAGTTAAAGTGAAAATGAGTTATATATTTTTTTTAAAAAAACAACTGTTGCTCTTAATACTTTTGTAGGATATTTTCATGGCCAAATGACATTATTTTGTCATCCATGTATCAAAATACAGAACTGTGTTTTTATAGTTACATCCATATAAAAGGTTTTATCTGACATTAACAAGTTTGTGAGGAGAATAAAGAAGACTATATTACACCTTGTCAACACTTCCTATTCACTTCTTGATATTTTTTGTACCGTCTATATTTTGCTCAAAATTATGGCATGATAAACAGGACTGCATCTTCACATTATTTCTTAACTGTTACCTGTATTCAAGAACGTTGGCACATGACTCAATTTCTTGTACTACCACTGAGGCAGAATGCACATGGAGGAATTCAGCTAGATTCTCTTTCTTTGTATTTATTATAAGAGCACCCACAAGGTGCTATGTGTTTTCAAATCATATTAAATCACAATTCTTTCCCTGCAGAATGTACATTCTAAAAAAAATTAACATTGTTTTGATGGTGGCTTTGATTTATTTATGTATCCACTGAATCAACCGAGGTGCAATTTATTTTTCTTCATCAGAATCATTACTACTAACAATTTTTCAGTAGCCCTTACAAGTAAATCAAGTTAGATTACCACATTACCACTATATTTACAGTTCTTCCTTGCTATTTCTTTCACAGTGTATCAGCAATAATGGGACTACCATATAAAGGATGTTTAGTTACATCTCTTAAAAGCAAAGCTAGAGAGCTGATGGCAACCAGCTCTGCCTTTGAAGTAATTTTCCTCCTGAAACAAAGGAATCTTTGGTATTTTCCTCTGCCCATAACATACAGGATGACTTTTTTAATATGTTACTCTTGGTTTTATTTTTTTTCAGGTCAAAATCACTTTAATAAATATGTCTAGTGTACAGAATAAAATATTGTAACAAATTTATATGCTGCTGCTTTCCTGATACAGATTTGTGACAGTAGACAAATCATGTTTTATAGGGAGCTGGTATGGAGCTGTAGTACAATATGATTCCAATTATCTTGTACGTAGCAACATTACAGTAGCCATTTTATTCTGCTACATCACTACAGGGAAAAGGGAAAGGAGTAAAGCTTTTCGTCCTTTTGTCCCTCTTCTGTGAGAGTAACTGCTAGGTAATTGGTCAATGAGGACCTTGAAGTCAATTAGCAAAATAGACTTCCTAACTTTCAGGAAAGACAGCTGCAACGTGCTTGTCTGTCCAGATACATCTCCATTTCCCTCTCAGCAGAATAAAGCTCTTTTGCCCTTGAGGACAATTGGGAAAAATCCTATTCTTCCAACATATCAGTCTTTAATGGCAAAAGCACAACTTGAAATACTAGCTAATTTTCCTTATGTATATGGTGTTGAAGCCAGCTCCTTCTTGATCCTGAAATGATTTTTTTAAACTATATTTGTTGTAGTTTCTTACTTATTTGTTTTCACTTGTTTGTTTGCTTGCTTCAAGTTTTGTTTTGTTTCCTTTTCTCTTTCTGTCTCTTTTTTTTCTTCTTTTTGAGAATTGGAGAGGGGAAGGGAGGGGAATTGCACAGTTTCAGCTTTATTCCTGTACGTGCAGCCATTGCAGCTTGCTGCCCAGGCCTACTCTGACCATTACTCTGATATCTAAAATGATCTCTTATGACTAATAAGTAATAGCTATGAAATGTCTACTTTTGTAATCAAGTAATGAAAAAGTACTGCAAAGTTTTTATATAAATACAGTGCAGAGACCATTTTTACTTACTTTTGGTAAGAAACAGACCAAGAAAAATAGCTTCAAACACATTACAAGTCTCTAAATCAGTTTTAAAAACAAATATTGCATTAGTAACCTTCAAGAAGAGAGGAGACCTTAAAAGGCTGTTACTATTAATGTGGTGATACTTAGCTGTAAATACATGTAGGTTAGCAAAGTATTTTAGTAAGCCTGAAAGGTAACTATCTGCCTATTGTTTCTCACTTAAATTTAAATTCATATCCTGAACTAGACAGAAATGAAAAGACAGAGAAGATTGTGCTTTAAAAGGAGTTGTTTTTTTTTTTTTCCTTTTTTTTCTTTTTCTTATTTTTCCCCCTTGTATTAGGAACTGGAGTAGATATCATGGGAAAGAAAATCAAGGAACAGCAGATGTCATATGTCACTTTTACAGTTATTGATACAAAGCAAGTAACAGTTTGAATCCACTGAGATTTAGTATTGTATGTTTATGGGTTTATTTAAATTGTTAAAATTGTATACTTTTATGTCTTTAAATATTTTATGATTCATGGCATTTATGTTTTAGAGTCTTATCCATGTGCCTCATGTAATGGTAGATTTTTTCAGTAGCTTTTATTTATTTTAAGATAGAAGTAAATTGCACCTTTAAACCACAGGTGACAGAAAGAAAAAATAATGGGAAGATAGAAGACCAAATGTATTTGTGAGATGAGTAAATGCTGTGTGCATGAAGAAAAGATGCAGCTGTGTATTCAAGGATTTGCAAATAAGTAGAATAATGGGAATTGGGATGATTTTAATTTTAACTGTGACTGTAGAATAAACTAATCTGAGCATAGAAAGTTTTGTGTTCTTAAATGTATTTATATACTGTTACAACTTTTTTCTGTCATTTTTAATTAAGTAGAGAAGATGCCTATAGCATATTTTAATACTATACATAGTTTCAAATATGTGCTTGAATGAATTGAGCTTTGATATGTCACAGGAATCCATCTTTTTAAGGCCACTAAGACTTTGCTATAAATTTTATTGGGAAGGTAAGAAATAGAGCAATTGCCCACTGCTATCTTCCCACTGAGCAATCTGGGACTGTACTGTGCTTTTTTTTTTTCCCTGCCTGACAATAATTACTCCCATGACTGGGAAAGGTCACAGATTTTGGAAGAAGTGGAGAGAGAATTCTTTTGGAGGAAACAGCATGTCCTGAAAGGGGGATCCAGAGAGAATGTTCACAGCTCTACAGTATTCAGAGCACAATAGCAGGATCTGCAGATCACACAGAGTTGGAAAAATTGCTATGAAGAGCAGAAGGTAGCCAGCAAAGCTTCAGATGAGAAATAAGGAAACCCTCTAGAGAGGGACCAATGAGATCTTGCTGAAGTTTGTTGCAAATCAGTATGACATTCAGTGGGAAAGCCAAGAAATCAAGCCTGGACATCAGACCTTCCTACAAGAATTAACTGATCAAGGAGAGTTGATTTTATGCATTTCTTATTTTGACTTTGTCTTTCCCACTTACCTTGATTTCATACTGTTTAAGGAAAAAAAATACAATCGCCCCATTTTTCATGTAATAATAAAATAATAAAGACTAGGTATCCATTTTTCTCTGGAGGGTCTCATGCAGTAGAATGTCTACATGAAGGGTTATAAGGAGGGTCCAGGAACTACAAACCTATCAGCCTCACCTTGGTGCCAGGAAAGGTTATGGAGCATATCATCTTGAGTGAGATCATCTCAGGTGAGAAACTGACAGCCCATGGTTTGGACAGGTGCAGTCTTTGCTTGGTAAAGGACTGGCTGCATGGCCAGGTCCAAAGAGTGGTAGTGAATGGAGTTAAATCCACCTGGCGATCAGTCACAAATGGTGTTCCCCAAAGGTCAGTACTGCAGCCTGTCCTGTTTAATATCTTTACTGAGGAGGACAAGGGGCTTAAGCACATCCTCAGTAAGTCTGCAGATGACACAGAGTGGGGAGGAAGTGTTGATCTGCTGAGATTAGAAAAGCCCATCAGAGGGATTTGGACAGGCTGGATCTCTGGGCTGAAGCCAATGGGATGAGCTTCAACAAGACCAAGTGCTGGGTCCTCCACTTTGGCCACAACAACCCAAGGCAGCACTACATGAGCCAACAGTGTACCCAGGTGGCCCAGAAGGCCACTGGCATCCTGGCTTGTTTCAGAATAGTGTTGCCAGCAGAAGCAGGGAAGTGATTGTCCTCCTGTACTCCTCCTGTATGGGGGCTGCACCTCAAGTACTGTGTTCAGTTTTGGGCCCCTCACTACAAGACAGACATCAAGGCCCTAGAGCGTGTCCCAAGAAGGGCAACAAAGATGATGAGGAGTCTGGAATACAAGTCTTATGAGAAGCAGCTAAGGGAACTGGGATTGCTCAGTCTGGAGAAGAGAAAGCTCAAGGGAGACATTATTGCTCTTTACAGCTATCTGTAAGGAGGCTGTGACAATGTGTGTGTTGGCCTGTTCTCCCCTGTAGTTAGTGATAAGACTAGAGTGACTGACCTCAAGTTGCACCAGGGGAGGTTCAGTCTGAATGTTAGGAAAATTTCTTCTTCGAAAGTGTGGTTAGGTGCTGGAATGGGCTGCCCAGGGAGGTGCTGGAGTCACAGTCCCTGCAGGTGTTTAAGAAACATTTAGATGTTGTACTGAGGGATATAGTTTATTGAGAAATTTTGGTGGTAGGTGGAGAGTTGGACTGGATGATCTTGGAGGTTTTTTCCAACATTGGTGATTCCATGATTCTCTGATTCTATGTTGTTGAAATGGGTCCTACCATACCTTTAGTTAGTTAGTTATGCAACTGAATTTGTTATAACAAGAGTGGCCATTGTTTGAACCAAAACTTCTAAGGCTGTGAATCAGTGGCAGCCTGCATCAATATAAATACTGGTTGCTGCAATCTCAGCCTTTCCAGCATCCCTGACCTGTCCTAGAGTTAGATGGAGTGGAAATCTATTCCCAACTGCTTAAACATTCTAACCTTGTAGAAAATTATTTTATATTGCCTTAAATGTGCAAGCTTAGATGGCATCTAGCAGAGACAGGTCAGGGGCAGATATAAAGAGGATGTGTTATGGTGGCAGTTGCAGCTAGTGTTTAGACTAGTTTGAGCTACCATGACAATTTTTTATTCATGGAACTATGGGATATGCATTGTCTCTGTTTTTTGAGGGACCACTTTTGATGAATCCACTATATGCATCACAAGCCATCCTGCAATAGATTCACAAACAAGTCATAATTTGCCAGAAAGTGTGACTCACATAGTACAATATCTCCTTATTGTATTTTACTCACATGACATTTGTGCTTATAAACAGTTCTGACAGGATAGCCATATATGCTTCTTAACTAGTGTGTTGAACAATTTGTGATCTGCTGTGAGTAGAGACTGGTAAAGAGCAATTAGTAAACTCAGAGGCATGTTTCTTCTTTCATAGATTAACATACAGTACTTAGTTATAAGACAGTATAAACATCATCAGTGACAGTGATATAGATTTGGAATTATTAAAATATACAGTGCTTTCTTCTCAACATATTGCTTTCTATTTAAATGTAGGGAAATACATTTCCCTATATTTCCCAATTCTGAAGTATATTTATCTTCTAGAATAAATAAAAAACTATCTTAGTAGTTGCATCAGAATTTAAATGAAGTAGTTTTCAAGAGCTCTTTTCTAATTCAGAAGATACTTAATTGTATGTCACCACATTCACCTGTCATCTGATCAAAAATATTTACTTGTACTGTTAATTATTTTTTCAACAATAATTTTATATTCACTATTTTAGTATCATCTGAAAACTATTGCTAGAAAAATCTAAAATATCAATCAACATTTTGGTCATTTTATTTCCACTTGAATTTCAAAACTTTTCCAGCATGCATTGCATTGTGTGGCTTCTACTTTCACTATGTTCAATCCTGAAGTATGTTGCATTTTTTATTCTATAAAGTGAGAGGAAGCTGTAAACCACTTTCACTGGGGATTGTGGTGCTTAAGAGGAAGGCATTCAATACAGCTTGTGTTTGAGCTGCCACCTAAGCAAATAACCAAACCTACCTGCAGTTCGGATATGTTTCCTGTAAATATGAAAGTGCCCAGTTGGCAACTTAGTTTGCACCTTCAGCAGATCTTATCCAGATAAAGGGTGAACTGGTGCTAAACTGAACTTGGCATGCCTAGCATACACAGAAGCTTGAATTCCAACATAAAACAGTGTTAAAGTATGTAGTCTATTTTCCAGTGGTACCTAATGTTACAGATGCACCAGATCTGCCAAGCCGATCCCAGCACTGATTCCCTTGTCAGCTTCGACGGGCAGACCTGCCACCTTTCCTCCTGAAGCCAGCTCACTGTGCTGCCAAAAATATGAGACTTCTGAGACCAAAAAGGAAACAAACCAAAAGGAAGTAGGGAGACTTCAAGTCTAATCCTCACTCCCAGAACAATTTTTTCTTTTTTTTCTTTTCTTCTTTCCAATGACTGTGTAATATAAACATGCAGATAGTTCAGGAAACAGGAACAAAAGTTCTAAAAACTAAATTTTTTCTATTCATCCACTTATTCATAGTTATGTGTACCCATAGCTCTTTTTTCTTTTTCTTTTTCTTTTTTTTTTAACACCCACAGCATGATTTTGCTGCCGAATTCTCTCAGGCAGGTAGGTGAGTCTACTGATACATTATGGATTTGTTAAAACATGAATTAGAAATTGTGCTTCTTTCAATGACCTCAAAGGAAAACCTGGATTTTATTAAAGACATGCAGCTGAATTGTTACTAGCTTTTCATCTTTATTCCCCAAAGCATAGCAGCAAAGAAAAACTTCACTGTTTAAGGGGAAATCGCACAATATGGATTTGCACAAGCAACATAATAGTTCCTTTTCCAAAAGTCTCAGAGCCCATTGTGTAAGTCTTTCCCCATAAAAAAGTCTTTGGTCTTTCTCCATATTATTTGCATCTCCTTTACATTTCTGCAGGAAACATCCCTTTTTATTATTATTTTTTTTTCTTTTTAACAAACAGTGAAATTAGTTGAACCAGGAGTTCAAAGTAAAGGCCTTCATACTTACTTCCCCACCTCTTTTGCCCATAAGCTTTCTCCTTCAGTAAAATTTTAAGACAGATATTTCCAGAACTTAAGCTAAGAATATTTGCAGGCTGCTGTGTCTTAATAGTGGACAACTTTTATTTCAAATTATTAATGTAAATTTACCTATTTTATACAAGACACAGTCTATCCAAATTTAACACTTGGTTTCAAAATCATACAGTTCTCCACTTCTTAAGGAAGTAACAAAACACTGAACCCTCTTTATCCTTAACCCTCTTTATTCTCTGATTTCATGAATATACCTCAGTGTATTCTGTGTCATTTTTCTTCACCATGTGTCAGAAAAGAAAAAGGAGAATGAGAATAAGTAGTGATATACTAATAAGGCATTGCATACCTTCTACTCACTTTATCCCCAAAAGCAAATAAAGGTAAACAGTAGATTGATTCTTGTGTTTATTCCCTTTAAGAAGAGACATGTTTGAAGGGACATTGCAGTTTTCAGTGGTATTAGCTATGCCCCGAACTGCTTGCCTTGTTCTTAGCTTCTGGTGAGAAGAGAAAAGAATATTTATTGTGCATTTGAGAAGTGTCTCTAAATGCTAGGTTCCTCTGCAATAATTAAGGGAATCCCTGAGTTGCTTGATTTATCTATTATGGGGAGACTGCCCACATAATGAACTGGCACCATTGTACACATTTAGATGGACATATATTCGGAAGACTTGTCATCTTTTCACAGTACATAGTAGTTCAAGCACTTGAGTTTAACAAACATTTTTTAATCAACTGAATCTAAATGATTTCCCCACAGGAGTATGGATATTTATGCTTATCTACACAGCCAGTGAAGAGAAAGAGGTATCCATAAAAGGTAGTTCAAAGATCACGTAGCAGTGTTTCTACATGTCTCCAAGTGAGTAAAGAGGGAGATTACAAGCCTTCAAACTTAAGCTTCACCAAAATTAGATGGTAATATCACATAACCCTGTTGGTCTAAGGGCATAAAACAGGGCAAAAATTTTTATTAAAGATAACATATTTCATTGGATTGGCAATTGAAATCAGCTGGGATTAATTCAGGTGTCTTGGGGCCCTCAGCCAGGCTTCTGCACCATGTGGCCTGTCTCTTGCAGCAATCTGGAAAAGGCCTTATATAGCTGTTACATTAAGGACTTGAATGCCCTTGAACCTACCCCATGCTTCAAAGTGAAAAACCTCTAGAATAATTCAGATTGAAGTTTTCTCCATGGCCTCTCACCAGTGGTGTGATACTGAACTTCAGCACTTGGAAGACTTTTGAAGTTGAGTGGCCAGGGTGGACAGGTACCCCACTATAGTACTGTCTCCATTGAAGCTGTAACCTCCAGAAAAAAACTAGTGGAGTAGTAGATCAGTTTTAAATAATGTAGTGAATTTAAAGGAGCTTGTTTGCAGAGATGCTGAAGGCATAGCTAGCGCTGTGTGATTTTTCACATGATCTCCAGGATCTGACTATATGAAGTTTCTTTTAAGGAACATTTAACGGAATTAAAGCTAACAACTCCACTCATGTCTACTCCATTACACTCTTTAAAAATGATAAATTTGACTTAGAATTTTTTTTAAAAAAAACACCACTTCAGTAAGTAATGAATTATTAACTCCACAATTACTTTATGCAGCATGAATAATATATTGCTCATGATTTAAAGTAATTACATGCGTCAAAATTCCTAATTAAATTATGTAATTCTTTACTAACCATTTTTCAAACTTCAAGTAATTTTTTTCTCATTTCCTATAAAGTAATTCTGGAATTGATTATAAATTTGTTCATCCTATAAGCAACACTTTTAATTAAGAGTTTCTAAAAAGCCCTTTCAGGTCAAACTTTTCAGAATTAACTTGTAATTTTGAACTCTTAACTTGGCAAATCAGAAGAGCACTTGATTTTTAAATAGTAGGAACATAGCAGTGATTTAATAGTGTGTGAAAATGAAGACTTTTAAAATAATAGAATATCTTTGAGAAATCTTACCTAGCTGAGAAAGGGGAAAAATATCTCTAGAACTAAATTACCTTGTGCATCTCTCTAACATGACCAGGATAGACAGGCAGAAGAAAGAGTCAGTGTCCATTCTATCTTACTTTCCTCTTTCATGACACAAAAATTCTCATTTTTCAAGATTCTCAAACTCTTTTCTTCAGTATAGTCATTGATTATCTAAAGAAATAAGCTAGTTACATGAATTGTTAACTGTCTATGTGGTACACTGCTTAGTGGGACTCTAACAGAGGTACTAACATCTTGTATACAAAGGGCTGCTCTTACTGTAGGCCAACTTGCCTAACATATCACAGAATCACAGAATTGTAGGGGTTGGAAGGGACCTCTAGAGATCATCAGGTCCAACCCCCCCTGCAAAGCATAGTGTATGATAATAGCATAGTGTATGATCTAATACACCTCCTTGAAAATTTCAGTATCTTCCTATCTTTGAAGACCAAATGGGGAGTGATCTGGGAGGATTTCTTTAAAAAAATCAATGGCTTTGAAAGATATGTTTCCTAGTATAGTGTTTGCTGATGCCATCTCCTGTTTTGATGTGTGTTCCTAAACAATAAAAGATTAATATATTCCTCTCATCAATAAGAGAAAACAGTAATGACAAGAACAGCCCATAACTGTCCCAGCAAAATCTAAAACACAAGACTGAAATAACAACAGACTTAGATCAGAGTACTATATTCAAAACATATATTCTATTTCTAAGAGTGTGCTTAAGGAATTATAAGACTAGGCTTAAGACCTTTCTTACTGCAACTAGTGATCATGTAACTATTCAAAAATTATTTTAAAAATAATAGTGTGTAAGCAAAAAAGATGAAAATTCTATGTGAAAATTGGAAACAGATTTTCTATATAAAACCATGCTTAAGTACATGTATTTGTCTAGTTCCTTGTATGCATATTCTTACTGTGGTGTAAGAAATGTTTTGTTTTGTTTTGTTTTGTTTTCCATTAATACTGTGTCTTTCTGCAGTAGATTTAAAGCATAACTGCAAAGTAGCTTTTCTTTCTTGAAATGAGGGAAAACATGACTTGTACCAGGATAGTCACAGAATCATAGAATGACTTAGGTTGGAGGGATGTTAGAGATCATCTAGTTCCAACTCCCTTGCTGTGGGCAGGGTTGCCACCCACTAGATCAGGCTGTGCAGGATCCTGTCAAGCCTGGACTTTTTTTTGATGCAGCCCAGCATACCATTGGCCTTCTGGCCTGCAAGAGCACACTGCTGGCTCATATCCAGCTTTACATCCACCAGGACCTCCAGCTCTTTCTCAGCAGGGCTGCTGTCAAGGAGTTCATCTTCCAGTCTGTACTCATATCTAGGATTGCCCTGACCCAAGTGCAACACCTTGCACGTGGCCTTATTGAACCTCACTGGGTTCTCATGGACCCACTTTTCAAGTCTGTCCAGGTCCCTCTGAATGCCATCCCTTCCTTCTATTGTATTGACTGCACCACTCGGCATAGTGTCATCAGCAAACTTGCTGAGCGTGCACTCAATCTCACAGTCTAAGTCGCTGATAAAGATGTTGAAGAGCACTGGTCATAAGACAGACCGCTGGGGGGCACCACTCGTGACCAGCCTCCACCTGGTCGTAGAGCCATTGACAACAACTCTCTGGCTACAACCCTCCAACCTTTTCTTTATCCACTGAACAGTCTACCCTTCAAATCCATATCTCCTCAATTTAGAGATAAGTATATCACTCAGTATATCACTCTAATGATGTGAATATTATTGCAGTAGAAGAAGTGTTGGCTTTGTTTATTTTTTCAGGAAGGAAAACCTTATATGCAATCAAAGTAATAGCATTTACTGGAGTCTACAGACAGTCTGAGACAATAGAGCTCCTTTGTGCTACATTCAAAATGTCTGCTGTGAAGGGCATAACTAACATTTTCTACAAACACCTCCCCTTTTTTTTTTCAATTATACAAGATATTTACAGCTAATGATAGCTTAAAAAAAAACCAAAAATCATTAAAAATAAAAAGACATTTTTATATCCTTCTCTTATAATTCCCTTTTATATATATGCAAGAAATTTATTTTTTCTTACTGGAAAGACTGGTAACTGGCATTTTTAAGTAGAGTTTGGGATGAGAAAATAAGTGCCTGATTTGAGCCTATATCGTTCTTTCTCCTAAAGATACAGATTTTGTTGCAAAATTATTGCAATATCCAAGTATTTCTTCTCCATTAAACTATTTAGTCTTCAGATCAGAAAACTCATGATCAGTCTTCAGTTATTATTTATAACTGTTAAAAGTTTTACTTCATTATTATGGCTAAAGATGAGAAAATACTTCAGAAAAAGCTTCTGAAAAATGAAGAAAACACTGATTTTATTATTACTATACAGAGTTTCATCTGCAATGTCAGCGATTTTTGTGTTTTGGAAGTTGCTTCTTCAGTCATATCGTTCTCTTTATGGTCATTTTCCAGAGATAAGGTACGAATAAGATCAGGACACAAAAACAATTTCTAAGAGGTATGTTTTAGGAAAGGGCTGTGCTCCTGTCACTTCTCTGCACTCACCTATTGTGCTTAAGATAACTGGCTCTGTTTTGAGCTCCAGAGAACAATTCAGCCAAACTAAGATCACCTTTCTGAAATACTGATGTCTACAAAGGGACCAACTGAAGCCAGCTTGTTCATATTCAAGGAAGCTTGTTTAGATAACTAAAATTAAATTATATTAATGCAGAACTATAAATGCCAGACATAGAAAATCATTTCCTGAAGCAGACACCTTGAAAAGTACTGAAGAGTTACAAAATTTCAGACTTTAGAACAGTAGAAAATCAGACCTATTAAAAATGACACAGCTGCCTTTAAAATACAGAACAAAAATGATCTTTTATATATGGCATATTGGGTGCAGGTTATACACTGTAAGCAACTGATAAAACACTGTTTTGTATTCTCCACCTCTCTCATATGAAGAATACCACTGTCAACTTAAAATTTTATTATTCATACATTCATCTACTTCTAAAGGCAAGGTATGTTCACTTGCAACAACCTCAGAACTCCACATTTGCACTAGTTACACTTCTTAACTGTTTGTACATATTTTCAGTACACTTTTACTGACTGTAATTTAATATTATCAGTAATTTAGTATCATGAAACAGCCCGGTTTTACATATACCTGTCTACTTAGCTCCCAAGAAAAGCTTTAGTAATGGATTTTCCTAAAATTTATCAGGAGTCAACGCTGAAGGGTTCCGTGGGTTTATCATATTAGGTCTGTTTATGTCACTCAGTGCTTATGACTCAGCTGCAGTTGCCTATCCTTAGGACCAAAAAAAAAAGAAAAAAGAGAGAAAAAATAACCCTTAAAATCAGACTAAATACTATGGGACTATGTCGCATGTCTTTTTGTGTTGCCAAAGCACACCTCTAGTGCAGCAATATATCTACCTGAAACTGCTGACAACACTTGGGAAATGTGATGAATCACATGCTGCAGAATGGAAGCCTTTGATCCAGTAAAAGCAGCTTGCTAGTAACACTGGGCTTTGGTTTTTCCTTATTTATTATTTAACTCATGGCAGGTATAAGACTTCTGTGGCGGGGGTTAGCAAAGGAATCTCTTACACAGCACTGAGTTCAAACCCTTTTAAAACATATAGCTTAATCTTAATTGTTTACCTAAGTGTGTTACAACAGACACACTTAAACATCTAGTCTCTTATGATTATGTACAATACTGCTTGCGTTAATATATCTTGGTGTGCTTCTGAGGTTCTGGACTTGGATACAGACTCCATATTAAAATGATACTTCAGTACACACTGTTTTCTCCTTTCTCAGTCACAGACCTCACTGTAATGCAAACCAAATGAGGGCAACAGCATGCTTACAGTGGTGAAAAGACAAGGAATGCTGAGGGTGCTGTGGCACTCACCAACAGATACCTGTAGACAGGAGCATGCAGAAGGAGGAAGGAGCAGGCTGGAGAAGTAACATAAAGGTGTCTTGTAGTTCATGATGCCCTGCTCACCTAGGACTCCAGAGAAAGAAAGAGTATCACTGCCTTTTGCAGTCTTGTGAGCTCTACTCCATTCATAGGAAGTCATGATGGAGATGGCTAATTCTACCTATAGTTATGTTCAGACTTGCTTTTTAACCATTTACTCACAGCTGGGACAAATCCCCGAGCAGCCTGCTTGACATCCACACAGCCCAAACAATCCAGCAAAGATCATCAGAGAAAGGAAGAAATAGCTGTTAACTACCTCTTACTTCTGCGCAATATGCTACATTAAATTACTACAATGAGTTGGCATATTTATTTGTCTTTGATATAGGGACATCAGAATAGATGGGATGGGATGTAATGCAGATAGAAACTGATGAAAAATGATGGTAAGATATTTGCTCTCTTTCATGAGATGTCAAGGTTTATCCACTGTAATTGCATTTATTGAAGCTTCATTTTTATGAGAACTACAATTTGCTCACAATTTTTGAAAGCAAACAGGAGAATACTGTCAATGATTACCTTTCAAATGCCTAAATAAAAATGGTAAAACTATGCAAACCACAATACTGTTCCTGTTGAATTTCACTGTGTAACCGCATCAGTTGTTATTTTCTGTCTTACTTTCAGACAGAACACCTGAAGTACAGAATATTTTCTCTAAAATCTTTGATAATGCAAATATAGATGTGCATGATTTATTTTTATTTTGTTTTGAATTGCCACTACTTAAAGACGTATATATGAGTACACATATAACTCACATTTGCAACCCTTCGTAAGCCTTCTACATCACACTGTTTGTGTCAGCATCTGTTTGACATATTTTATCTGTTTTGTCAGTGCATTAGATAATCATAACTTGTCAACTACTAAGCCTTCTTATCTAGTTTCACATAATTACTAAATCATCTAGAAGTAAATTGTCTGTGGTTTAATAATACATGTTAATGTTTTAAAGATCTTTTAAAAAAGTAAATTGCTTTTAAAGCATTAGTGTAATCTATTATAGAACATTAATATGCATAACAGATGGCTTTCACAAGAGTAGGAGAGTATTATTTTGATTTAATTTTAATTAGATATATATTGTCTCTTCCATTATATACTACCCATATTAATACCATGAGAGGCTTTTATGTGTAGTATTTAAAGATTTATTACACTCAAAAGTTTTAAATGTCATTGATATGAGACCACTATTTTGAACTGCATTCAAAAAGGCAAACTACTTTTGAAGATATTTTTCTTGGTTTTAACAATGATAAAAAGTTACTGAAGGAAGTGGTAATTTTAAGTGTGTGTTCTCATTTGAAAAACATGAATAAATACATTGTTCTTAAAAATCTACATATGGTTTTGTATTATAACATTCTTTTATTTGGACAACTGGATTTAAGACCAATACATTCTGCTCTTGTTTTTTCTTCATGTAAGCTTTAATTATCATCTGTTGAACAAAAGGTTTTTCCACTAAAGATTCCATTACTGTTAAAGATCTTTATAACTGACTTAATTTTCTAAAAGTTCAATTCTACATCATTGTGAATTATTATGAATTTGCACTAATTATAGTTCTGGCAGTTAGGTAAGGAAGTGACTACTGACAAAAATCCCATTTAAAGAAATGGACACAAAAAACCACATTGCGATCCATTTTGTGACATAAACTGAGGAACTCTACCCAAAAGAGATTATACAGAGGCCACCAAATCATTTTATCAGTTTACCTAGGCCTCAACTGTCTATTGAATGTTAACAGATTTTCACCATCATTGACTTGACTTTGATGCCAAATGAAGATATAAAGGTGAAAGGTTTTACATTCACCTTCCAAGTTTTAAGATGCTCAGTACTCCAGCATTCTCTGTCTTTTTGTTACATTGAAAATACTGAAATAACTCCATCTATTCTGCTTTCTTTTTATTCTAAGTGCAATGAGCCATGACCAAATAACTTATCTTAAAGAAATACGTAGCAAAAATAAAATGAAAAGTGGAAAGAACATAACATTTAAACTGAAACATAGCAAGTTATAATCGTTCCATTTTTATGAAATAAATCTGATTTCAATTAAAACAACCTCTGGAGGTAGACTAGTTTATATTATAATAAACGGGTAAATGTAAGGCGTGGGAAAAGTTCAGACATTCCTTCCAGCATATTGAATCAATTAATAGCATGTACAAGGAAACTCCGATTATTTGAAGGAGTGGAGAAAAATGACTTGATTCTTTACAAGTAGTGGAGACTATTATTAGTATTCCAGATAGAGTGTGTTCTAGGGAGTCCATCATGTGCTTTGATCTGTCTGCATCCACAGCTGGAAACTTTGCGCCAGTCTCTGGAAGCAGCACGAACTGACAACAGTCGCCTCCATCAGGAAAGTGAGTTAGTGGTTGAAAATGTTAATCAGTGGATCAAAGAACAAAAGTGAGTAAAACTGGGTCTTTTTTTCAATCTGATTTCATTTCCTATGGCCCCTAACAATTAAAGCATTCATAAGAACTCTCTTCTCAACTTACTGCTGTATCTTTTATCTGGAGCTCTGTAATAGGTCTCTGTAAACTTGCTGCCTTTTTTTTTAACCATCACAGTTATGCGCTTTTGACTTAGCACAAATGATCAAATAATAAGTGATCCAATTTTCAAATCTGTTAATAATGTACAATTTAAAAAAAATGAACTTGGTAGATAGGAAAATGTATGTATATTTCTTATGCTTCATGACATTTTCCTTGGAATTTGCAAGAGTGCCAGAACAGTGCTTTCAATTTTAAGTATACTTTTTGTCTACAACATTTATGAAGGTATCTCTGATTAAGAAATTTAATATACCATGTCAAAATGAACAAGTCATACATCTGAGAAGTATGAATCCTCTACATTATTTCTCAGAAGATATACATAAAACAATAATTCTGAAAGTACATACAACGTAAAGCTAGGCTGCATATTTTTGATTGAATAATTGAAATACTTGTTCTTTAATATTATACTATTATCAGCATTTATAATTATCTTATGACAGGTAAAAATTGGTTACTTTAGTACAACCTCTAGTTTATTGTGTATTTTTACAAATTTTCTCCAACATCAAGAAGAGTGTTGAAATTAACCAGATAACTGAATGATCTTCAGTCTGTGTCATAATGATGTGTACTATGAGAATTCAAGATCATATCCACAAAAAATTCTCTATACAAGATCATAGAATCATGGAATTGTTTGAGTTGGGAGGGACCCTTAAAGGACCAGATGGTCCAACTCCCCTGCAATGAACAGGTACACCTACAGCTAGATCAGGTTGCTCAGAGCCCCATTCAGCCTGACCTTGAATGTCTCCAGAGACAGGGCTTCCACCACCTCTCTGGGCAACTTGTTCCACTGCCTCACCATCCTTACTATAAAAAATTTTTTCCTTATATCCGATCTAACTCTCCCCTCTTCTAGTTTGAAACTTTCCTCTTGTCCTTTCACAATAGATCCTGCTAAAGAGTCAATCCCTTTCTTTATTAGAGCCTCCCTTTAGATACCAAAAGGCCGCTCTCAGGTCTCCCCAGATCCTTCCCTTCACCAGGCTTAACAGCCCCAGCTCTCTCAGCCTGTCCTCATAGGGGAGGTGTTCCCTTCCTTGGATCATTTTTGTGGCCCTCCTCTGGACACACAGTCACCCTCCAACAGATCCACATCTCTCCTGTACTGAGGACTTTGTATCTGACACAGTACTCTAGAGGGGTCTCACCAGAGCAGAATAGAGGGCAGGATCACTTCCCTTGCCCTGCTGACCGCGTATTTTTGATGTAGCCCAGGATACGGTTGGCTTTCCTGGTTGCAAGGGCATGTTGCCGGTTCATATCCATCTTGCTGTCCACCAGGACCCCAAGTCCTTTTTGGCAGGGCTGTACTTGATCTTTTAATCCTCCAGCCTGTACTGATATTGAGGAGGTTGTTACAACTCAGGTGCAAGACCTTGCATTTGGATTTCTTGCACCTCATGAGGTTCTCTTGGACCCATTATGTCTCTCTGGATGGCATACCATCCCTATGGTGTGTTGACCACACTACACAGTTTGATGTCATCTACAAACTTGCTGAGGATGCACTTGATCCCACTGTTAATGTCATTGATGAAGATATTAAAGAGCACTGGTCCCGGTATTGAGCCTTAAGGGACCCTACTTGTCACTGATCTCCATCCGGACATTGAGCAACTGACCACCACTTTCTGTGTACAATCTTGCAATCTGTTCCTTGTCCACTGAATAGTCATAGAATCAAAGAATCATAGAATTATAGAATGGTTTGAGTTGGAAGGGACCTTTAAGATCATCTAGTTCCAAGCCCCTGTTATAGGCAGGGACACCTCCCACTAGATTAGGTTGCTCAAAGCTCCATCCAGCCTGACCTTGAACACCTCCAGGGAGAGGTCATCCACAGCTTCCCTGGGCAACCTATTCCAGTGTCTCACCACCTCCACAGTAAAAAATTTCTTCCTGATATCTAGTCTAAATCTACCCTCTTCCAATTTAAAACCATTTCCCATCGTCCTGGCACTACATGCCCTTATAAAAAGTCTCTCCCCAGCTTTCCTGTAAGTCCCCTTCAGGTACTGGAAGGCCACTATAAGGTATCTTGGTGCTCCAGCCATCTGATCATCTTCATGGCCCTCCTCTGGACCCACCCCAACAGCTCCATGTCCTTCTTGTGTTGGGGGCTCCAGAAATGGACACAGTACTCCAGGTGAGATCTCACGAGAGCAGGGTAAATGGGCAGAATCACCTCCCTCAACCTGCTGGACACGCTTCTCTTGATGCAACCCAGGATACGGTTGGCCTTCTGGGCTACAAGCACACATTGCTGGCACATGTTGAATCTTTCATCAGTCAACACTCCCAAATGCTTCTCCTCAGTCCTGATCTCAAGCCCTGAGGAGTCTACCCATCAAATCCACCTTTCCGATTTGGAGTGAAGGATGTTGTGGGGGACCATGTCAAAGACCTTACTGAAGTCCAGATGAATGACATCAGTGTCTGTTCCCTTGTCGACTGAATCAGTATCACCTTTGTAGAAGGCTGCTAGGTTGGTCAAACAGGATTTTCACTTGCTGAAGCCATGCTGTTTGTTCCATACCATCTCCCTATCTTCCATGTGCTTTAGTGTATCTTCCAGAAGGATCTGTTCCATGATTTTCCCCAGCACAGAGGTGAGGGTGACAGCTCAGTAGTTCCCTGGGTCATCATTTCTACCTTTCTTAAAAATGAGTGTGACACTGCCTTTTTTCCTTTACTTCACCTGACCACCGTGACTTTTCAAATATCAAGATGCACAGTTAGGGGAAATTATTGCTATGCCTATTTGAGAACATTTTGTCCACATATATAGAAAGATGTCACTAAATAAACTGAACAGTTTAATGTGGTAGGTTTTTGGTGCCAAAACATTCTTCATAGGTGGAGCTGTGTTTTGTTTCAATTGTGTTTCCAAACAGGCTAGTTAGTTCACTCTGTAGTTATTAGGAATGCAGTGAAAAAATCTTCTAGCAAATCTGATCAATTTAAAGCCTTTTAAAAGTAAGATGATTCATTCCCAAACATTGTCTATATTGATTAACCCCCCACTGACTATGAAGAGAGCCCAGAATTACTATGAGATGAAGACATCCACATTATGAAAATCTTACAATTTTCTATTTTTAATTTGACATTTTCTATTTTTAAATGTTAGGAATTTTAGTAGAATTATGTTGGACTCTATGAGCCATGATCACATAACTACTTTTATGCTTCATTTTGACTAAAAATTCTTAGAATTTTGTCACATTACAAAAAATGTCATGAAACTTTTCTGATTCTGACATTTATTTAATATAATTGTGTAACAGTTTTGGCTCAGAGTTAATTTTAATCATTGAGATTCATATGGATTTGCATCACAGAGACTGTGTTTTGGATCTCTGATGAAAATAGTGGTGATACCACTGGTGTTTTAGTTGTTGCAGAGCAGTGCTTGGGTCAAGGACATTTTTGCCTCTCATGATGCTCTGTCAGTAACAAGCTAGAGGTGCACAAGGACATGGGAGGGGACAGAATCAGGACAGCTGACCAAAACTAGACAAAGAGATATCCTGTGCCATATGGCATCATGCTCAGCATTAAACAGTGGGGGTAGAAGAAGGAAGAGGACAAGAACATTCAAAGTGAAAACATTTGTTTTCACAGGTAACAATTACATGAGCTCTGTTTTTCTAGAAGTGGCTGAATGTCTTCCTGGCAGCACGAAGTAGCAAATTAATTCATTGTTTTACTTTTCCTACTAGACCATCTTTATCTCAACCCATGAGTTCTCACACATTTACCTTTCTGATTCTCTCCCCAATTCCACTTGGGGAGAGTGGGTGAGAGGTTAATTTGCCTCATGGGGTTAAAGCGTGACTTGAAACAAAATCCTCAAAATGCACAGGGACATGACTGTACCACTGAATTTAGTCCTCTCCGAATATAGGTGCCATGTTACATGATACTCTATTTTAAACACTTTCACAATTTTAATTTTCAAAATACTCTTTATTTTGCACAGGAGATACAGGTTTTAGGTGTAGGAACTTTCTTTTGAAAGAACATAAGCATAGTTATACTTCACATCACAGTGAGCATTTTCACCAAAAACCAAACAAGCAAACAAACAAGCAAACATTTTGTCTTGGTTTTGGCTGGGTTAATTCCCTTCCTAGTAGGTAGTATGATTCTGTGTTTTGGATTAGGAAGGAAAATAATGTTGATAACACACTGATGTTTTCATTGATGCTCAGCAGTACTTACACTAAGTCAAGGACTTTTCACCTTCTCACATTGTCTTGCCAATGAGGAACTGGGTGTACAAGAAGCTCGGAGAGGACACAGCGAGGGCAGCTGACCCAGACTGGCTGAAGGGGTATACGTAGTGTCATGCTGAAAAATAAAACTGAATGATCTGGCCAGGACAGGCTACCACTAACTGGCTGGGCATTGCACACTGAGTGGTTAGCAATTCCATTGTGCATCAATCATTTTTTATATTATTTTATTTTTGTCATTATTATTTTTTTCCATTCATTTTGTGTCCTATTAAACTTCTTTTATATCAACTTGTGAATTTTACTTTTTTTTTTATTCTCTCCCTCATTCCACTGTGAGAGTGTGTGTGAACTGCTGTGTGGTGCTGAGCTACCTGCCAGGTTTAATCACAACACTGTTTTTTTCCTAGGGCATGAGATTTGCAGTACTGCTTTGATTGCTTTGGACTACTTTAAGAATAGAAAAACATGCTACCAAGGTACCATGAGAGTGATAAGCCACCTTCCCTTCTTCTTCCCCTATTTTGTCTCTTTATTGTCTTTTTTACACTCTCTTTCTTGAAATATTTGTTTAAAAACAAATACTGTTCCATAAACAATATAAACATGCCTCAGTTTCAGTAGAGTAACAGTTCGTATAATATTACATTCAGACTTTCTTTAATTTTTACATTTTAATTAAAATCTTGCAATTCTTAGTTTATTTTTCAGGCTAATAGAAACTAATTTTAAAAAACTACCTTTTCAAACATAGGAGTTTTGAAATGAAAGAGTAAATCAAATGAAGAGTACGGTACATATATATTTAAATTTTAATGCAGGCGTACTAATATTGATTTTTTTTAATGTAATTTTTAGTGGATTGGGTAATTAATTGAAGTGGTATTAAGAGTGATTTTAAGTATAAATTTCCCAAACTCTTCTTTTTTCCTAGTATTCCAACTACTCCCTTGCTACCAGAGGTTTATTTAAAGACACAATTTTGTTACAGGTTAGGTGAGCAGAATGTTTTGCAGAGCAATCTGCCCCCTTGAAAACTCTATTTTTTTGATCTGCACTATATGGTGCCCTAATATTGGACCCATGACAAAAAGAGAACATTCACAGTTTATTTTCTTCTGTAGTCTAGGAGGTGAAATAAAGATCCCTTTTGATACTAATTTCATTTTAGAATCACCTCATTGCTGGTTATCCTTCCTTACACCTTGTTAAAGTTAGACTTGACACTGCCAATAACCTAGATCAAAGATGTCATAATACATAATTGAAGGCCATATGGGACATAGTTGGTAAAAATTCGTTTTGCAGAAAAAGAGACGCATACATTTATCTAACTGATACTTTAGTTACTTTTTTCACGAAGACAATGACTCTGACATGGTTGTTCCAAAAAAAAGTATGGTAATGCAAGGTCCAGATTTACTACACAAATTCTGCTATTTTGTAACATGTTCCTCTCTTCAAAAAATGTGGGGAGTAGAATGTTTAACTGCTCTGGAAATACTGCCACCTTTCTGGAATGTTTTTTGGTTTTGGATGAACTTCTTCTGAAGAAATGAAATAACAAATATGTGACAAGGTCGAGAAATATAAAGGATATTTTCCTTATTTCAGTGTAGTGCTACACCATAGAGATGATAATACAGGATGATTTGCAGTAATATTTTTATATATTGCTTGCATTAAATTATATTATATATCAGATTTCAGAGTCAGTATTTGCTAAGTTGGGGGGCTGAAAGAATATTTCCATTCTACTTATTCATTTACTATCTATTCAATTTTCCAGTTTTTATTTTATTTATTACTGTTTCCTTTTTTTTAATGTACATTGTTGTGTTCTGCTTTTGTTCTCTTTACTATTCTTTCTGTCTATGATCTGTGGAAGTAATTTTGAGCAAAATTAAGACTGCTAAATCAACATTACCAATATGCTTGATTGTGTCTGGAACGTTAAATATCCATTAACATTTGTATTTCATACATATTGTAGTCTTTTTATTGTCAAAGGTTATTTGAATGTCTTCTAGGAACTGCTGAATTGTTTATTGATCAATAATTACATATTTCTTGGTACTTACAATATCTGTTTTTTCTTGTGTCTTTATTTTAAAAAATTAATAAACAAAACATCGAAGAAAAAAGAATAAAAATAGATGGCTAAGAATAGATCCCAGAGGTTTCTCCATTTGAAAAGCTTCTAGATCACTGTTATTGTTTATGGAAATCTGTGTACAATTTCTCAGTTAGCCTACAAACTCCCTATAGAGTTACCTGTAAGCCCACTATCCCTGAGACGTTTAAGCACATTTCATGACTAATAAAACTTTCTCCTGTAAATATGTTTCTCAAATTAGAGCTAGCATTTGTGTTGTGAGGAAGAGAGCTATATTGATGGAATGAATCTAGATTATAATGCAGTGAAAATAATTTTATGTTGTAGGCTTTTGAAATCTTTGAATACAGTATTTTCAAATACTCTTTCTTGAACTAGTGTGTATTTACACACTCTTTTATTTTGTCTTTGACTTGACTCTTTATTGTAGAACTTACTAAAAAAAATAAAAGTAGTACTAATTGTAAAATATCAATAAATATCTGAATTATTTTTGAAGCATATTAATTTAAGGTTCTTCATTCATTTCTGTGGCCTCACTGCACTCTTTTCTAACATTATGTGATGCGAAGCAGCATTTAAACCGAAGTTATGGTTTTATTGCTTTTTCAATTGGATCTAAGGTTTTATTAACCTTTTTTTCCCAGATTTTATAAACTGGCTATATTGTTGCCGTGCTCTTTTTTATTTTTTAGTTTTAGGTTTTAATTTTTTTTTTAATTCCTGAAGCATACTTTTTTCAAAACACATCTATATGCACAAATATTTCATATTGCCTTTCCTCAGCATTCCTCATTATTAAATAGGTAAAATTATGCTTGTCATCATTCAGTTCTTCATATTTAGGTTTATAAACAACTTCACCTTGCTTTTGATTCTGATTGAATAATCTTGGAAATTACAGTGGAAGCCAGTTTTGCAGCCTGTGGGTTAATTTTACACGTTTCTTGTGTTTTTAAAGTCCTGTGAGAATTAGTGGGTGCGTAGCTAGAGGCAGTCAAAGTAGCCTCTTCAGAAGGCTTTGAATCTGTTTATTCTTCATGAAGCTTTAATATAGAGTCCATTCAGTAAACAATCTCTTAGGAGTTGCACATGCTAAACTTTCAATCTTCTTCAAAATCATGCATCGCATTTTTAAAATTATAAAAGGATTAGCTTAGACAAGTTTATTAGGCATAGGCTTCTGAGTTAGTAATTTTTGCATTGCTCTTGATGACGATCAGGTCCCATTGTGAAATATCACTCACTATTTCTCTCCAATGTCCTTTATTTGGCAAACATTGACTTGTTAGCAAAAATTAATGAGTTCTTCTTGAATAGCTCCATTAGTTTCTTTATGAGACTTTGGAGATTATACTGTTGGGCAATTCAATTCTGTTCTGAAGCTTCTATGTTGTAGTTAACTACATTTTATCTTGTCTCCTTACCTCATGTTTTAGGGATACACAGGGGTCTAGAAGAAGAGTTATAGGACGGTGTTAAGTGCCTTCAGGATGATGATCAAATCTATTTGTCATTTTGGCTTCCATTGAAGGTACAATTAAGTGTTCTAGAAGGTTTTTTTTTAATTCTGGGACAAGAACAAAAAGCTGGGGGGAAAAGTTAAACACTGAATGCATTGAAATAGAGACTGGAGCTTTTTTTTTACAAAGATTTTGGGGATTTTCCATCTGTTTTCAGGTAATCAGATAATCTCAGGCCTCCTGGAATATTTTTGTTACATTTTTTCTTGGCTATGTAATTCTAATCATTAGTTACAGGATCTCTCTCCTGACTCTGTGATTTATAATACTGCTTTATGATTGTTCCAGTATTTGCAAGACTACAGGTCCTAACCGCACTGGATTTTGTTTATTTCTAAAACTCTGTAGCAGAGAATTTCAGATTTCAGATTTCCATGTTGTCAGACACAAAGGCGTCTTTGGAAATCATGACTGGATACATATAAAAAAGATGTTGTAAATAAGCAAACACATTAGTTGTCAATATAGTCTTTCTTCAGAGGAAAATAACGTATTTGATACCTAGCATAAATTATTGTATATCATGCACATTTGGAACAAATTAGTGCAACAGTTAACAAGAATTCAAACCCTTGAACTGTGATGAGAAATTTTATTTATTATACTGATATCACAAAATATATTTTTCCTAGCTTGAATACTTTATCAATAAATGCCTGTCCTATACTCCAGTCCAAGACTGCTCTTATTTGTGTATGCTTGAGCACAGACTAGTTACCTGCACTACATACGTGGGCTGCTCCAAAAGTAATGCCTCCTATTTTATTGTTTGGACCACAAAGTCAGAGGTGGATATTGGTGGTATGGAAGTAAAGGTTGAACCTTCCCACCAATATTCCATTACATTTTTTTGCTGTGTCACAGCAGAGGGGCAGTCTAACAAAATGGTGCCTGACAGGTAAGTGCATATGTGCGTAATCGAATTCATCCACGTGGAAAAAAATTGCACCCACTGATGTTCATCGATGCTTGCTGAACAATTATGGAGACCAAAGAGTGGATGTGAGCACAATGAAGTGGTGAGTGGTGCGTTTCAGCAGTGGCAACAGTGAGGGTGGTGCAGATTTTTACAAGCGTGTCATGCAGGCTCTTGTTCATCTCCGGCAAAAAATGAATAGCTAGTGGTGGTGTGTTGAAAAACAGAGTTTTGCATCTGAGAATTTCCTCTACCAGATTGTGTTATCGTGCTTTCCATATCTGTTGTATTTTCCATGGCAGCAAATAGGAGGCATTACTTTCAGAGTGATCTGTATAATTTGTGACTTCTATATATTATTCTATAACTGAGAAATCTTACTGAAATTCCTTTCTTAATATTCCATGTCCTTACCACTTATTTTGTAACATTTCAGGTTTTCCTGGTTATTTACCAAAGCATTTGACTTTATTTTCTTCTATTCACATTTCTATGTTTAAGGTTCTGATCATACCCATAACATAGTATATCTGGTTATATTTTACAAAGCAGTAAGTAAGAAAGAACTTTTACTCAGTACTGGAAAAGCTGGCTGTTCTGTCCTTTCAGAATTTCTGCTTGAGAGTTTAGTGGTATGTCAGGTAAAAAATGAATGTTAATGTTAAAGGGTAAAGTGGATGTTCAAAACTCCAAAGTTAAGCTTGACACTTGCCATCTACAACCAGAACAGATTTGTTGTAAACTTTGATGACAGCCGGACTAAACAGATGTGATACAATACTGAATCTTCAAATTAATAAAGTGTGGGGTAGTAATAGGATTAAGAGATTGGTCATGTGCTGTGCTTCTTCTCATATAGTATTTAGATAATGAAAACTAGAATCTGGAGAGAAGGTCCTGCAAATGGAAGAGATCCATGGTGACCCATGGACCTTGGCAGTAACACCTGTGACTGGTCACTGTAAGCAGGTACTATGTTCATGAAACCTGCACAGACTTTTGCAGGTTTCCACTGCCATTCCTGACCAGTATTGACATATTGGCCTCCTTGGGTGGAAGACAAATTGTGATTTAGGGAATGTAAGTATGAAGACAAACTGAGCAAGTGAATCTGTGAGATAATGAAGTAGCATAACAGCTCTAAACAATGGTTCTTAAGTAAGTGCTAATACCCAGATCCACTCTCGGCTGGCATTGCCTCTGTATTCCCTGAGACAAGTACACTGCATGGGCCCAGCAAGCCTGTTTTCCAAATTTCTAAAAGCACATTAGAGTTTTTACTCAGGCAAATCTAAAATTACTTTAAGATCTAATTTACAGTAGAAAATGCTTTCTTTTTTTTTCCTTTTTTTTTTTTCTGAGTTGGAGTAGTAATGCACTGTGAACCTTCCCACTGCTTTTCTGAAGTTTTCAATAAGTGGCAATTTGCCAGAACGAGTGCTTATATTATTTTCTAAGAAAATACCACAAACATGGCAAAGGCTTTTATTGTCTGTCATGCAGACTACTGTGGCTGCCTTGCCCATATCCTGAATTTTTTTATTAATGACATTTCTTTGAAATAAGATTTTGGGAGAGATACGGGTTTGGTCATATGGAAATAAGTTAGCTGTTTTAATCAATTTTTTTCATTACTATATTTAAGTAATTTCAGATAGAAAGAGAAATAACTTGTCAGTGTATTCACAGGAAACAGAACAGCATACAAGTCCACAAAGTGCACACTGGAAAGAAAAAAGCCACAGAATAAACAAATTATTTGTTAGTTTCTGGCAGAGATTTTTCATCACATTTATAGGAGTTTGCACAAGAAATAAACTCAAGAGAGATGCTTTCAAATATGCTAGGACTTTAGGAGAAAAGGCTGGAGACTTCTTTTTTTGCACATGACACCAAGCTGGCAGGAAGTGTCAATCTGCCTGGGGTTAGCAAGGGCCTTCAGAGGGAGCTGGACAGTCTGGATCGCTGGCTAAGGCCAGTGGGGTGAAGTTCAACAAGACCAAGTGCTGGATCCTGCACTTTGACCAAAACAACCCCAGGCAACGCTACAGGCTTGGAGCAGAGTGGCCAGAAGACTGCGTGGAAAAAATGGACCTGGGGGTACTGGTTGATGCTAGGCTGAACATGAGCAAGCAGTGTGCCCAGGTGGCCAAGAAGACAAATGGCATCCAGACTCATGTAAGAAATAAGAGTTCAGCAGAATTAAGGAGGAGATCATCCCTCTGTACTCATCTCTGATGAGGTCACACCTTGAGTACTCTGTTCAGTTTTGGGCTCCTCACTTCCCAAAAGACATCAAGTCCCAGGAGCGTGTCCAGATAAAGGCAAGAAAGCTGATGAAGGTCTGGAGCACAAGTCTCATGAGAAATGGCTGAGGGAACTGGAATTGTTTCGTCTGGAGAAGAGGAGGCTCAAGGGTGACCTTATTGCTCTCTACAACTACCTGAAAGTAGGTTGTGGTGAACTGGGAATCGGCCTCTTCTCCCATGTAATTAGCAGTAGGACTAAGGGGAATGGCCTCATGTTGTGCTAGGGGAGGTTCAGATTGAATATTTGAAAAAATTTCTTCTCCAAAAGAGTGGTAAGGTGCTGGAATGGGCTGCCCAGGGAAGTGGTTGAGTCATCATCCCTGGAGGTGTTCAAGAAACATTTGAATGTTGTACTAAGGGACATGGTTTAGTGGGAAGATGTTGGTGGTAGGTAGACTGTTGGACTAGATGATCTTGGATGCTTTTTTCACTCTTAGTGATTCTGTGATTGTATGACTGGAAAAGTCCATGAAAAACACTACTGTGTGTTTCATGGCTGATGATTAATGATTAATACAAAAGTCTTTGATTCAAACAGTCATGAGTAAAACAAAACAAATCCATCCCAGAAATCAACCAAGCAAGCAAACAAATAAAAACAACAACCAAAACAGCAACACCTCAGTTTGTTGTGGATATATATTTTGTTGTTAGTTCTATGGTAGCTAATGAGATAAGACTCCTGGCAGGAGTTTGTCCAAACTTGGGATATTAACAACTTATGTATTATACACTAATAATCACTCTTTTCCAACCAATACTCATTTTTCATTAGAATTACAGGCTTTTAATTCCTCTGGGATCATTGCTTCCTATCAGGTTCATTTGGATTGACCAACATTTTCAGAAGTTTTTGTGGATGTTTGGACAGAGACATACCACTAAATGTGTAAGTATGATTTTCTTTTGAAATCAGAAGAAGAAACAGTAGTCCCTCACTGCACTCCCTCAAGTTTAAATTAAATCTATCACCAGGATAAAAGTAGTTGAAAGAGAATAAAATGAACAAAAACAAACACTGGGAAACACATGAACCTAAAATTGAAGCAAGAGAGGATGGTTGCTCAGACTTTGATGAAATAAAGCCTCCTTTGAAAATGTAAATGTATACAGCTACAAGGAAAAGACCATGATTAGTTCTCAGGTTCTGACTAGTGCTGCCTAGACTGAACTTGCACCATGCTTCGCTGAGTTAATTTTCCATTGGAGACCCATCTGAGCAGTGGAAATATCACACTTTGCTGTTTTGTAAACTTGGGATTGTCTTGTCTCTGAGGTCTGCACAGCAGTATCTCACCTGAAAGTCTCTTCAATTGTTTTGAGAATCATAGAATCGCTTAGGTTGGAGGAGACCTTAAAGATCATCTAGTTCCAACCCCATTGCTGTGGGCATGTTTGCCACCCACTAGATCAGGCTGCCCAGGATTCCATCCAACTTGGGATGCCTTCAGAGATGGGGCATCCACAGTCTCTCTGGGCAACCTATTCCCTTGCCTCACTGCACTCTGAGGAAAAAAATTCTTCCTAACATCTAACCCAAATCTCTCCTCTTTTAGTTTAAAGCCATTCCCCTATGTCCTATTACTATCAGACTGTGTAAAATGTCCATCCCCCTCCTGCTTGTAAGCTCCCTTCAAGTACTGAAAGGCTGCAGTGACATCTCCACAGAGCCTTCTCTTCCACAAGCTGAACAATCACAACTCCCTCAACCTTTTCTCATAGGGGAGATGCTCCAGCCTTTTGATCATCTTCGTGGCCCTCCTCTGGACCCTCTTCAACAGCTGCACGTCCTGTTGGATGCTACCTCTCAGAGGATGTCACCTCTGATGACGGATGTCAGCTGACACAAAATAAAGACAAACTTCCCTCTTTGAAATATGATCTACACAAAACATTTTTAAATAAAAATAATGGCTCCTGTGTACAAGAGTGTTGACATTTGCTGTTACATTGCACATTTTAATTATTAGAAGTATCAGTTGCTGAATACTGCTGAAGTATTTAATGAACGTTCTGCTACATGTTATTTTAAATCAATACGTTTACTCTTTTTATACATCAGATGCAGGAAATCTCTTCCTCAGTAAAGTGTGTAAGTTATGAAACCTTACTGATACCAAAGAGAGAGTAAAATTTAATTTTCCAGACCACATTTATTCTAAGAATTGTCAATTTGGAATAGCCTGGCTCCAATATTTTTCATCAATCATTTCACAATGGAATTTTTATATTTCTGTAATGGGGAGATTAATCAAAATTTTATTTATACATGTATATTTCTCCTTTAATAAAATATAGGTTATTCTAAGCCCTACAATTTAAAAAGTTTTTGTGCAAAGGGGATGCAAGCTGGAATGACTGTTTTAACACTTATTAAAAGCCAATCTTGTAAATAGGTTATCACACTAAATTCAATATGAATAAATAACCCTTTTGCAGTTACATGCCAACTGTCACCTCAAAGCATAATATCATAGGAAAATGAAGTATACAGTGAACACATTTTCCAAAGAATATATTAAGAGTGACTTAGTAGCATAAAATAATAGGAACAGAAGTTATTTGAATTATTCCTGATATGGACCAATTAAATTTTACTTTGTAAGTGGCAAAAGATCATTTTATTTTGAATGTCATTCAGCTCTAAATGAAGTCAAAGAAATCTGGAAAAAAGTTGTATGGAGAACTCCAGACTTGCTGAAAATAAGTACCCAAAAAAAAAAAAAAAAAGGAAAAGAAGATAAAAGAAAAGGAAAATAAGTTCATTTGATTCAAAATAAGATTTTAATGATTTGGCTCACTGAGACTAATATAAATGTATGTATAAAATATAAAGACAGACATGGATCTTCACAGAGGATAATAGGGACTACTTTCTTAATGGGTTGCTTTCTATGTGTAATGAGATTATCAGATGATGGAAGAATTCCAGAAATTAAACTGAAATTAATCATAGCAACCAATCATCTTATTTGGAAAATTGTTGACTTGGGTTGTTTTGCCTGTTCACTGTCCAGCCTATATTTTGCTGAAAAATATGTATGTATTTCTGGCATCTCTTATGGATAATTTAAATTACAGTATATAATCCAGAGATATTTTACTGTGTTAGAGACAATGTAATTTTAGTTTATTCTTCTATGTTACTGGTTACTACCCCGTGACTGCTTAAAAAAATTTGGCTAGACAAATCTTGCAACAGTCTTGGAAGATACTGAGATTGAGACACTGAGACACTGACTATCTCGTAATGTTTGCTCAAATTCCTAAAGTGGTGATGTGCTCCAGTCAACATATCCCATTCACAGGTCTGTTTCTAGAGCTGTCAGCTTCCCTTGAGAGCTTTTTCAATGATATTAATTGTAAAGATATTTGCTATATTTTTTTCTGATATTGCCTATTTGATGAATGTTCTAGAGCACTGTGTCATTATATGATATAATAATTTACTGAAAAACTTTGTAAGATTTGTCCCTGGTTTGCCAGCCAGATTTGATCTTGAGATCTTAAGCAAAGCAAAATAAACCCAAGCACTTGACAACTCCAATAGAATAACATATTTAAAGATAAAAACAGAAAGTTTTAGTACAGACATAATGGACATACGCATATTTCAGGGACTGTGCTTCACCGTTTCTGATACTTTTACCTATTGTGATTCTGTTTTCATAGTATCATAGAATGGCTTGGATTAGAGGAGACCTCAAAGATCATCTAGTACCAACCCCTCTGCCATGGGCAGGTTTGCCACCCACTAGATCAGGCTTCCCAGGGCCCATCCAATCTGGCTTTGAACGCCTCCAGAGATGGGGCACCCACAGCTTATCTGGGCAGCCTGTGCCAGTGCCTCACTGTCCCCTGAGTAACGAATTTCCACAAAACACCTAACCTATTTTTTCACTCTTTCAGTTTAATGCCATTCCCCCTTGTCTTATCACTACTAGATCGTGTAAAAAGTCATCCCCCTATTCCAGTTTTATGTAGTGTGCATTTTAATGTAGTGTGATTACCAATCTCTCAGAGTTGTAAAATATCCCAACAATAAGGGTTTAAATTTACTTATCTAATAAGATTATAATGTCTGAAAATATATCTGAAGTATTTCCTGCTTTACTGTGTACATTCTTTTAAGCTTGAGTAAGCACATTTTTCATAAATTATAAAAACATAACTCAATGTCTCTCTTAAAATGCTTAAAAATTATAATGCAGTTTTCAGTGTCACAGGCAATGTAACCCACTGTTGTCCATTACAGACAAACAGCAGGCTATGTAATGTGGATTGATCATCCAGTAACAGACATTTGTGGTAGTGTTATTTTTCTCTCCCTTACTGATGAGCTAATGTATTATTACTTATGTTTTTAGTTTATAAACTTTAGCATACAAAGCTACCACTTGTGGGATCAAAAATATAATCTCTCATTTATATTTGTGAAAGGTAGTACGGCAAATTTATTCTTTTAATTTTGTCTTTGTATGTGTACATGTGTGTGTTGGGGGGAGGTGGTTAGTCATACTGAATTAAATTACAGAATCTTCAAATCATACAGTAGATTACCATTTATAGAAAAAAAAAAAAGCAGTGGAGGCTGTAGACAGTTAGGTTAAAGACATAAATATATACTTTTTTCCAAATCTATAGAAATATACAATATGAATTGCCTGTAGCAGTAATATTTTTCTAGTGAAGACATACTTCAGAGAAAAAGTCCATAGATTTTTACATGGCTTTTTGAGGTTGTTCAAATCACAAACAGTTAAATTAGTTGTTCCAACCTTTAAACCTAAGGGTTTAACTCTCACAAAATCTTTTGGCGTGTTTCCATTAGTTTCTCACTACATCTTCTTGGAGAAAACTGTAGAATATACCCATAAAAGTTCATATTAGACTAACATTCATCCTCAATTTTTGAGATTTTGAAAAAATTTTTAGTCATTTATCCAGTGCACAAAAGTAAATGTCTCTGAAAAGACACTGATTGTGAAAGATTTCTATATTATATATGGCACATTTCATAGCCACTGTGCAGGTAATCATGAGAAAATTTAGCATATTCAAGTTCCTCTGCACCAGAGTAGCCACAAACCTATTTGCTACTTAGCCATTTAACACAAATACTTACTGTTCAAGAGATACAGTTACTATAGCAACAACTGTATTTACCATCCCAGAATAAATTGAAGGCCTAATCTGTCCTGCCAGTAAAGTAAAAAGCTTTTCAAAATGTAGTTTATCTATTGCCTTTATAATAGAAATTAGTGGCACTCAAATTATGACCCACAATCTGGTACAGACTGCCAGCTTTGATCTTGCAACCTGGCTCATGGTTCATGCCTGTTCATGAACTGCATCTTCAGTAGATTTCACAACTTTAATATACTATTTTATATAAATAAAATGCTTTAGCTGACTTTATTCTAATTGTGGCAAAGGAGAAGAAACTATGCTTTAGAGTCTTATGAAAACCTGTCTCGAAACTTGATTTCATTCTTAAAATATCTTTTAGAACTTTCTGGTTGCAAAATGTTTTTTATTAAAAAAAAATTATCTGGTTACTGTTATGCAAAGGAAGCATCTACATTCATAATGCTCAAAGAAAACTGAAATATTTTCAAACTTAAATGTTCATGATGGGAGTTTCCATGAAGCAGTTTCTTCAGATAAAAAGGCTGGAAGATGATCTGTGTTTGCAGAGGTATAGAACAGCTCTAATCAGTACCTTGTCATACCTGAAGTTTGGTTAGTACAAGCTTGGTATATACTTGACAGCCTACTGGCCTGAGATTAAAAATAATAATTATATAAGAATAAACAAAAATCATCTTAAAATTAAAAGACATCTAGTTTTGTAATTTGTGGAAAAAAATATCTTTAAAAGTGTATTCTGCTTTTGAAAAAAAAAAAAGATGTATTAATCTTAGCTACTTGTATTTTATTCATCAGATATATCTAAAGTGATTTCAATTGCTAAAAAACTGGTTAATGAGGAAGGATGCAAAATGGCATTTCATGTTCTTCCAGTTAACTGTAGTCATTTAAATGCAAACAGCTGAAAACTAAGAAATGCAGCTTTCAAAATTAGACTTCTAAAACCAGAAAGTACTGAACTGCAGATAGCACTCATGCAATCTATGCTTTCCTTTAGCAATGGCCCAATAATTTTAATGTTTGTACTTGCTCATTCCTCATCAGAACAAACAGTAGCTACACCTATATTACAATGAATTCAACCTCAAAGCCTCCTCCTGAAATAATTAAAGAGTAGATCTTTGTCTCCTTTATATTCTTTTACATAGAGCTAGTGTATAGCTAGGCTATGCTTGCTAACGTCACCCTTACCCCCAAATCTGGAAAATTTTGTTTTATTGCAGTTGCAGTCATGTAAAACACACAAAAAGAGAGTCAAGATGTCTTCCCATTATTGTCACTCCCAATAGTCTCGAATACTTCCCCTCATATTCTCCCTATCATTCTGTTACTTAATCATCTCTGTCCTCTTGGGAAGCTTTTGCATATGTAATTCAACCCTCTAGCCACCATTCTGAATTCTCAAAATGCTATCTAAATTTTCTGGAGATTGGAATCTTAACAAAATACCAATGACACACCATTTTTTCCTCTTCTTTAACAGGAGAGATTTGAGTTGCAGATCTACTGTACATTCACCTTCTGCTGTCTTCCACTTCACGTGAGCACTGCTTGACTAGACACCTCAAGCACTTGGTTTGTATTTATGAACACAAATAACAAAGCGATTCAATTGCTTTGCAGACATTGACCAGCCATTGTGACAGCACAGTTTGTGTGAATAAATGTTTTTGACCCTAATGATGTAAAAGGCTGATGCCCATAATGAACTTGACTGCATTTCTTAGTTCAAATTATGTGAAACATGTGAATAGGACTGATCTGTAGACCATCCTTTAAAAAAGTGAGCAAGGAGTAAGAAGATGCAGGATGCACTTCCTCAGATAAACTTACACTTGAATCTATAACCATAATCTACACAACTAAGTTAAGGCAGTGAATTTAAAGTTTGGGATTTCAAAGCATATATAGAAATACTGACCTTTAAACAGCAGAGTTCTCAACTAAATACAATAAAGCTGAGATTTCTCTATAGCAATTCACACATTTGCAATTTTCTTCTTTCTTTTTGTAGAGCCAAATTCCACAGCCCTTGTTCTAACAAAACTACCAGTATTAATTACGAATACGAATTTTGTTCAGTTAATAATGACATAGTTTGCACCTTTTGTTCTCAACAATTATTTATTTTCAGTCTGTGAAATTCTTCACTTATATCTTCTTGTAGTTTTGGGTCATATATGCTTTGAATTTCTTCATATAATTTCTCTCAACCTTGGTTGTCATACAGATAGTATAACTTCTACCTGCAGTTTTGTCTTCATCTCAGTTTCCCTTTCCTCAGTATTAACTCTCATTAGTCCCTAGCTGTCAATTTTAGTTCCTATTATTGCTTTGAGGAAAAACACCATAATTATCTAGAGCACTGAATATGTATTGGCTAGGTTAACATTTAGATTCAGTATTGCAGACATTAATATTAATAAAGACTTTTTCAATTCAAAAAGTTTAAATCATTTCTCAAATATTCTGATCTTGTGTTTGAACTTCTTTAAAAGATTCTGGGGAATTAATTCCTAGTAAAGCTTAGTTTGTTGTTTTTTGTTTTTTTTTATCAGAGATATAAAATCATCTTACTAGACTCAACATTTCTCAACAGAAAAAAAAGACGAACGATTTGTCAGCAATAACATGAAGACAGCATTCAATAGTAATTAGTGTGCAAGAATGATTGCTCCTTTATGTGGACTGAAATTGATTCAAGTTATTAACAGGGGCATAAAGGTTAATCTTTGCACATTCAGGCTTATACCTTCCTCTTAATGACCTTTCTGAAAAGGCAAATGTGTTTTTATATGCCTTTTTGTTTGTTTGTTTGTTCAATTTTTGTGTTTGTTTTCAGGGAAAGGGGGCTGGAGAAAGGGACATTTTAATGGAAAAGGCCTAATTAAAGTATCACAAATACTTATTTAAAACCAAAGGTTGGTTTGATAAAAATTTGTAGTTCACCACTATAGAGGTTCCCACTTACCAGCTAGCACCCTGACAAATCATTCCCAGGAAGTAATTTGGAAGTGGATATGAGCATGGGATTAATTCCTCACAGGTAGTTTCCATCTAACAGACTTTTTTTGAAGCATAAAAGATTGCAGCATACTACAGACACAGGCTATCCAGTGCCTTTTGGCCACTGTGTCTGGGAATGCCTCCTAGCAAAGTTTAATTTACTAAGTTAAGTGTGGAAATACAGATTGGGGTCTGATGGTGCTACTAAATGTTACATAATCTGAACTGCTCACTGCAGCCACAGGAGGTGTTCAGCTCCATCTTGGGCACCATTATAGTCTTCCTGAAAACATCCCTTCACGTTTGGAAAATTACTTATTTTGTGGATCTCTATTTCTTTTTTGGTTTGTTAATAGTTAAGTAGCATAGACTGTAAAATCACAAGGGTGGAAGTGTAGATGTACTACAATATGCCCAAGGAAACGCCCTGAAAACAGGAGAGGTTGGGTGTAATATAATAAGTCTTTTATCTTTCTAATGTTTAAGATTCTGTGAAAATAATGTTCAAGAAAGCAGTTTTTATGAAAGACATTCTCAGACACAGCAAACCATGATATTGATAAGAACAAATCAGTTTAATGGTATAAGTGTTTAAAAATAAAAGTTCCTTTGAACTCAGTGAGAACTAAATTTAATGAAATTTAAATTAGAGCAAATGGAATAGACATGTAGGAGTTAATCAGCTGGAATGGCAATAATATGGAATAGAGGCTCCTTCTTTAGAAAGAAACTGCTTGAATGAAATCATGTATCTTAATGTTTATTGTTCTTTGACTGAGGCCTGCACATGTATATTTTTAAAACTAAATTCTGATCCAATTAAAGTAAATGTCAAGGATTTTGAGTTTTCTGTCTTTAAGATTGTCGGTTATATATGAAAGTAAATTGTCTTTCTGCAGTCTTGTGGAAATGCAGCTTGGCAGCTCAGCAAGGACCTTTTTTGTTGTTCTACTGCAGCTGTTACTACATTGCAATGATCTTGTAATTTTTCTTTTTGCTAAAGGAATTTCATATTTAGCATGAATGCTAATGTTAAATGCATATAGAATAAGATTCTCTAAAATAAAAATGTTTTCTAATTTCACTACAGTTTTGAAGGTTGAAATAGATCATAAGCAAATTTTCACTGTTAATGTTATCAATACTTCTTATTTGATTCTTTATTAGCTGTAGGTTTGCCTTAAGGAAGTTAAAAATCTGTCCATGTTAAGGTGAAGTGAGGGTAAGCTTTGCAGCTACTTCGGTGACATACACTAGTTTTATTTGCTTTCTGTTTTCCTACTGTAACATCTGTAAACATTAATTCCTTTCCTACTGAAACCATGTTGTCGAGCATACCTTCTCTTAAAAATTACTTTACTGTATGCATCAACTGAATACTGCCGTATCTCCTGCAACTCATTGTTACTGCTGAGGTTATCTAACTCATATTGCTGAGATAACGATTTTATCGTCTCAGCAATGAACCAAACCATTATGGAAACAGTAAAATCCACAGCAAATCATAGAATCATAGAATCATAGAATTTCTCAGGTTGGAAAAGACCTTCAGGATCAAGTCCAAATGCAACCTAACCATACTACCCTAACTCTAACAACCCACCACTAAATCATATCCCTGAGCACCACATCCAAACGGTTTTTAAACACATTCAGGGATGGTGACTCAACCACCTCCCTGGGGAGCCTGTTCCAGTGCTTAACAACCCTTTCTGTAAAGAAGTTTTTTCTGATATCCAACCTAAACCTCCCCTGGCACAGCTTGAGGCCATTTCCCCTTGTCCTGTCACCTGTCACCAGTGAGAAGAGACTAGCCCTGCTCTCACTGCAGTCACCTTTCAGGTATTTGAAGAGAGCAATGAGGTCTCCCCTCAGCCTCCTCTTCCCCAGACTAAACAGCCCCACTTCCTTTAGTTGTTCCTCGTAGGGCATATTCTCCAAGCCCTTCACCAGCCTTGTTGCCCTTCTTTGGACCTGCTCCAGCACCACAATGTCCTTTCTATACTGAGGCGCCCAAAACTGAACACAGTACTCGAGGTGGAGCTTCACCAGTGCCGAGTCCAGGGGCAGGATTACTTCCCTAGGCCTGCTAACCACACCATTCCTGATACAAGCCAGAATGCCACTGGCCTTCTTGGCCACGTTGGCACACTGCTGGCTCATATTCACCTGATTGTCCATCAGTACACCAAGGTCCTTTTCCATCAGGCAGCTTTCCAGCCACTCCTCCCCAAGCCTGTAGGGTTTCCTGGGGTTGTTGTGACCAAAATGAAGGACCCAACATGTGACCCTATTGAAACTCATACAGTTTGCTTTGGCCCATCGATCCAGTCTATCCAGGTCCCTTTGTAGTGCCTTTCTACCATCCAACAGATCAACATTCCCTCCCAACTTGGTGTCATCTGCAAACTTACTGAGGGTGCACTCAATCCCTTCATCAAGATCATTAATAAAGATGTTGAATAGGAGTGGCCCCAGTACCGAGCCCTGGGGGACACCTCTCATGACTGGCCGCCAACTGGATTTAACTCCATTGACCACAACTCTTTGGCTCTGGCCATCCAGCCAGTGTTTCATCCGTCAGAGAATATGCCCATCCAAACCATGGGCAGCCAGCTTCTCCATGAGGATGTTGTGGGGGAAAGTGTCAAAGGCTTTACTGAAGTCCACATAGACCACATCGACAGCCTTACCTGCATCCACTAAGCGGCCCTTTTTGAAGATGGGCATCACATTTGCCAGTTTCCAGTCCACCAGGACACCCCTGGTTAACCAAGACTGTCGAAGGATGATGGAGAGTGGCTTGGCAACCACATCCACCAACTCCCTCAGCACTCTAAGGTGCAGTCCATCTGGCCCCGTGGACTTGAGAGTGTCCAGTTTTCGGAGCAGGTCCAAAACCATCTCATCATGGATTATGAAGGCTATAGGATGAATAATGGACATTTTGTTAATATTTCAAGTTATAAAATTCATACAAATATTTATCATATTCATATGTAAATATTCAGTGATGGCATTGATGAATTCAATTTTTTATGGACTGGAGTATGGAAGAACAGCTGTACAAGGTGGAACCACAGTTCTATCCAGAGCAATGTCTTGTCTTTGAGCAGTGGACTGTAGCAAATACTGAGCTACAGGATATATTTGTGTTTTGCCCAGTATCATTTCTTAGCAATTTCTAGGAATCTTCTAGAAACATAATTTTTGGTTATGGTCTGGCATTTAAGAAAACTTGAATTTTCTTTCATGAGAAAAAATCATTTGTTTTTGAGAAAAAAAGTTTATGGTAGTAGATGTTCAAAGTGTAGCTTTTAATAACTTTTTAAATGAGTGGTTATCCCTCCACAGATTTAAAAGACTTTGCATTTCCTTTTGTTGAACTTCATTAGACTTCCTTGAATGGCAGAACAAAGTTGTGGTGTATCAGCTACTCATCTCAGTTTTTTATCATCTGCAAATTTGTGGATGTTGCACTCTGTATGATCATCCAGGTAATTAATAAAGAGGTAAAACAGTACCAGCCTCAGTATTAGCACCTGGGGTAATTACTAATTGCCTTCAAACTTTGTGGAGGTGAAGCACATTTGAAGCGGATTTGCAGCAGATTTTTAGTTTCTTCTAAAACTAATCTGTGATTCAAAGTAGTATGCAGTAGCTGGGGAGCATCATGGAACATGTTTAACCATGCAATATTGTTCCAAGCAAATATACTAAGTTAGATACACTATAAAATTAATCAGAAAAACAGAATCCTAATGTTTTGTATTTCTCTACACAGAAGTTGGAGGCACCTCAAATGTTGTAGAGGCCAAAGGTATAAAACAAAAATCCATATTTAAGTAATGTTTGCAGCTTGTGAAGGATCAGTACGTTAATCCATTATTGGGTTACTCAGAATCATCTCCAGAAGCAGAAAAAAAAATCGTATAAAAGAATTTCTTTTTTTTTTGTTGTTTTTGACAGAAGCTTTCAAAACCAAAATATACAACAAAGGACATAAGTAAAGATCCTTCTTAGCTCTTCTGATTTTTCAGGTAACATCTATTGACTTAGTCTTCATCAGTAGCCCTCATAACACTGCATCTTGGGAATTATTTAGGGAATCAGATCTTACAACTCCTTTTATTAGAGTTTAACCCATCACAGTCATGGGGACTTGGATAAATGGATTCTTCTTCACATTATCCTTTTATGTTTGTTCTTCTCTACCCTTGTGAATAACCACAATGATAATGAATGTGCACTTATTTTTTCCTTTTATTTTTCCTAAGATGCTCAATTAATATTTCTATTTATATTGTGATCAGACTGTATTACTTCACTACTTCCTTATTTCATTTAGACATTTATACTTTGAGGCTGTTTCTTTTCATGAGATCACTGTAAATTAACTTCAGAAATGATATTAAAAATATTAATTGTTCAGGAATCGTTCAGGATTTATAACAAACGTCTGAAATAGTCCTGGCAAAGAGTCTAAATATCATATACGAACAAAAAGACCTATTTAAAAGTAAAGTAACCAAGACAGAACAACTCCAAATCAGTGAAAACCCATTTTAATAGATCTAAGTGACTCACAAAAGTCACATTGCCATGACCATCAAGATGAATTATTTTCTCTCCAGCCTAGCTATGACAGCTTCTTCACTGTAATTCTTAAAGGTTTCTTGTCCTTCCACTCTTTCTTATGTTCTCCTAACTGAACTTTCTCCTTCACAACTCCCTAAATTTTCAATGTACCCCAGAGAATATCTACAATGGAGAATTTATGATGTGAAATTTTGAAGGCAATATAGTGAGAGGAGTGCAGCAGATCTTATTAACATTAGTCTGCATGGACATTTGATACAGCTATTACTGCACAGCTGCATGATCCCCCACCTCTTCTTTGTGCAGGTTTGATATACCTCTGCACACTGCAATATGAACAGTACAAAATTCTGAAACATGAAGAAAAAGAGTTCTACAAGGAGACATAACATCATCAGACTTCCAGTGAAAATATAAGACAATCATTCTTGCTTTGTTTGTTTTCATGCTTAACTACAAACACACTTTGTTTTGTGCGAAATGGTTTCAGAATTGAAGTTTCAGTAGAGTAACTCCTGTACTGCACCAAAATTTGGGGCCTTTCACATTTGTTTTGGAATACATGGGGTAAAAGAGTCACATGTACATACTGCAGGGGTTATTGCTCTGACTACTTAATGTTTTGTGGTTACTTTTGTACTAGGGATGGGATTGAGACCTCCAACTCATTTCACAATAGACTATTGAATAGCCATCAGCTGAAGCAAATTTCAGTCAGTAGCAACCCGAAATGCAATTGAACTTAATGACCTAGAGGTGAAAGGCTCTGTATCTCATTACCACTTCCCTAAACCTTCCAGTCCCAGAGTATTTTCTTCAGTCTTTTGAAAAGAAACATCTATTGTGCAGATATAACTGCTATTGAGTATCTTAGTCATTTAACTTTAGATTGTTGAGTTTCATTATTGTTTATTCCTTTGTCTCAAGCTGAATCATTTTCTATGAATCAGAGAAAGCACTATAATTATGATATCATTTATGAAGGATACATAATTGTAGCTTTTCTCACTAAATCATTGAAACAGTGCATTTTTTCTTGTTAAATATTACTTTATTTTCAGATGCAGCTATTACATTATTCTGTTTATTTCTAAAGGAAATAGTTTTAAGGTAGAGATTCTATGTATTTCTCTGTAAGTATCTGAAATATTTGTTACTTTTAACCATAAAACAAAACTTTTGAGGGACACTTTACAAAATTACCTTTGCTGTTCATACAGTTCTTTCAAGAAGTGTCTACTTTAAGAATTATAATGGGAGAGATTTCATTTTCATTTTCTTTAGTTTACTTGAACAAAAACATAAGGTTTGCCATGAATGTTAGGTATTTTTTGGTCCATCTTATCTAATGTATCAGTAGCCATCAGTTAGAAATGATTTAGACACAAATAATCTAAAGCATCAAATATATGGGAAAATTGTTTCCCTCCAAATAATCAGTTTATATCTTGGAAAGTGAAAGACAATAATCCAAATCATTACTAGTTATGAATCAAAATATTAGCTTTTTCTTCTCCTCTCTGTAATCAGTGAGGCCTTGATTCAGTAGATCTGTTATATACAATGTAAGGTAAAATATGGGATTTTCATTTTTCTACAGGTGAAGTCATGCAAGAATATATAATGATATACCATCTGTAGAGAGTTAGAGGTTTTGAGAGACTTTTAGACTTCTTAAACTGCAGGAATGCAATATAAAATCTTCATGAAATATCTGTAATGTTAAACAACAGTCTTACTGAAAGAACTGTACCTTTGTCTGCAATTCTAGCAGAGATGTCAGGAATTTAATGTGTCGTGGCAATACACTGCCCTCTCATGCCTGAAAGTGAACCCCTGTAAACAGAGTTGAGATTTGAGAGTAAGATAGCATAGGGAAACTTGGAGAAATCATCTGCTCTGTAGCTACTTTGATGATTGTTTGAAAACTACAGTCTCAACCAGACATGTTAATCTAGAGTGCTCCTTAAGCATTAAATTCACTTTCTTTTTTCTTAAGCCACTTATATTAGGTTTATAAAAAGGCCAAACTGTTTTTGAAGTTGCAATAAAAATAGCAGGCACCACAAAACGGAAAACGAAAAAGGAAATATATCCCACCCAAAAGAAGAATTTCTTATAATGGGACCTCAGTGAAATAAACATTATTGGAATTTCAACTCAAGAAGCTTTAATTTGCCATAAGTTTTAAACATCAAGGCTTGTTAACATGTATGGTTGTGGGAAAAGGAGGCCACCATCCATAACTTGCTATAAGGATAAAAGCAGTTTCATATCCATATGCATGGGAAGCTCTGTTATTGTATTTTTCCCTTCACCATTGCCATTATTTATTTATTTGATATTAAGTGCCACATTCATAAAAAATTGGAACAGCATGCACAATGTCTGTTATAGACCGCCAAGTTTTTGTGGGATTTATTTTGTACAGTCTCTGTATTCCGGCTGTTCTCACTTGATTGAAATTGAATTTGGTGTGATTGAGTGTAATGTTTACAAAGGTAAAGACTGAAGGGAATTATTGAAAGTAATGAAAACCTTTATGCAAGGTGCTACACTTTGGCTGGGGGAATCCCAGGTTTTTTTGCAGAATGGGGGAAGAACTCCTTGAGAGCAGCCCTGCGGAGAAGGACTTGGGGGTCCTGGTGGAAGAGAAGCTGGACATGAGCCAGCGCTGGCAGCCTGGAAGGCCAACTATATTCTGAGCTGCGTTAAAAGAGGAGTGACCAGCAGGGAGAGGAAGGTGATTGTCCTCCTCTACTCCGCTCTTGTGAGGCCCCATCTGGAGTACTGCATCCAGGCCTGGGGCCCCCAGCACAAGAAAGACACAGAGCTCTTGGAACGAGTTCAGAGGAGGGCCACCAAGATGATCAGAGGGCTGGAGCACCTTTCCTATGAGGAAAGATTGAGGGAACTGGGCTTGTTTAGTTTGGAGAAGAGAAGGCTCTGGAGAGACCTCATTGTGGCCTTCCAATACTTGAAAGGAGCGTACAAACAGAAGGGGGAACGATTATTTACAAGGGTGGATAGTGATAGGACAAGGGGGAATGGTTTTAAATTTAGACAAGGGAGATTTAGATTAGATATTAGGAGGAAGTTTTTCACTCAGAGGGTGGTGACGCACTGGAACAGGTTGCCCAAGGAGACTGCAGATGCCTCGTCCCTGGGGGTATTCAAGGCCAGGCTGGATGTGGCTCTGGGCAGCCTGGTCTAGTGGTTGGTGACCCTGCACTCAGCAGGGGGGTTGAAACTTGATGATCTTTGTGGTCCTTTTCAACCCAGGCCATTCTATGATGATTCTCTGATAATGTTGAAAATCACCTGACCCAAATGATCGAGAGACACTACTCTCAGCTTTCTTCTAGCATTTCTTAAGATTGGTGAATTTTGTAAGTTTTTGCATGTGCACACAGTTCTGGAATCAAACTAGAAGTATTTCAAATGTCCTCATTACACAGACAGTCCTTCAACCAAGGTGCAAACTCATGTCATCTGAGGAGTTAATATGTAATCTTATTACTTTAACAGACACTTTTTTTTAATGTAACCTTTCTATAGATATGACTGTACTAAAAATTGATATGGTATTTTGTTTTTACAATGCCAAGTATGTATATACTTTGTAGCATTTTGGTATTGCTTACACTACTTTTTGCATACTTCTAACATGTATAGTTGAAGAAGATATTTACATGAAACAGTGATATTTGTGATAATAGTCATCTAGCTAACATTTCAGAAGCCACTTAGAAGTACACTCTTTCAGGTGTAATATCAGTTAACTAAGAGGTAGTTCTAAGAGCAACCTAACAGCATTTCAGAGCGTCTGCTCTAACATGGTGGGCCTTATGCTATCATTAAAGTGGTCATTTGAGGAGTAGGGCTATAAAAAACATTTGAATTCTGTTTCTTAAGAGTTTACCTGATTTCACCTAAGAACCTGTGCTGGGACAAGCTTTGCTAGCTGGAGGGCTGCAGGGCAGACTCTGTGAGGAGAGGCCAGGGATGCCCCATGCTAGACACAGCCGTTTCCAGCTGGTTCCAACAGCCCCTCTGCAGGACGCTGCTGAGCATGGTACTTGATGGCAAGTACCATCTGTCACACAGCAACAAAATGTAATGGAATTTTGGCAGGAAGGTTCAACCTCTACTGCCATACCACCATCATCCACCTCTGACATCATGGGCCAACATAATAAAATAGGAGGCATTACTTAGCAGCCCTCATATTTTTTAGCTATTAAGAAAGACATAATAATTCTAAGAAATAGCATTTGGTTAAAGATGCTCTGTTACTTCTACACTTACTATCTTAAATAAATCAGTTTTTTAACTTTAAAAATCATTCCATACTTGTAGGAAGTGCTTATAGAACCCATAGCTGTCAGCCATCCTTTATGTTAAAATCACCTGAGAGCTTCTCTGATTAATTAAATGTTAAGAGTTCCCTGCCTGGACTGTTAGCACTTTTTAGGACTTATCATTATGTTTGTTTACCAGTGTCTTGTCTTCGGTCCTGAAAATAACTATCAGCAGTTTGATTCTTAGATAAACAGACATTTTTTCATTTCTCATTGATGTCAGAAAGAACTGAAGATATTCTACTTTCCTGAATAGTAAGTTGAAATAACCTCATAAATGTTGAAATTATGTATGAAGAGATCATATTATTTTGTTTGCTATTTAGTCGAACCTTCAGCTTATATCACTCAGATCATATCACTAGGTTTGAACTGTTTGTGATATAAACTATAAACCATATTTTCAGTTTCTTCTTAATGAAGCTTTCTTAGTGATCTACAACTTCTAAAATACAAATTAATTTCCAGACTGATTAACTGAAGACAATATAATTCACTTAGCTGACTTTTCCATTGCCTTACGTAAGTTGGCATTGTTCTACTTTAGCTGTGTGCATGTCATTCAGTCTAACAGCTGCTTTGGTGTTTTGGTTCTACAATGCACTAATAATAATTTTCTTCTGTTAGCTAAGAAAAGAAAAATATTACTGCAAGAGTTAATATGCCATTTAAACATAGAAAAAGTGGTTTAGAATGTTTTTGTGTTGTTTTTGCAATAAAGAGTAAAAATATATCTCAAAGTTAAATTTTCATTACATTATTCACAAAATGTCCATAGCATTCACAAGACAACTCTACAACCTTTGAACTTGCTCTTTATTGTGATGATATACTGTATCATAATTTTACTGGCATTATTTTATTGGATTTTAAGATATCATTATGCTTTGTCGTTGTCTGTTCCATTACTTCAAATAGCATAAGCCACATTGCTTTCAGTGGATTTTTGCAGTTTAATTAGTATGCTGCTGTGCTGTTTTTAGTGGCATGCTGCTATGGTACCTTTAATTGAAATCCTTCTCTTATGACTATAATAATTATATCACCCTGATACCTTTAATCTGGCACCATTATATAGCATGCGGTAGTGCCGCATTAACTTCTTGATGTTAATCATTTGGATTAGCACCAAGGGATAACCCAGAAGTAAAAAACACACTGGCTCCCCACTTGGAGTATTTTATCATTTCTAAGTTATCTGTAAAGCCTGTGGCATGCTCAGAGATATCAGGATAGGCATCCTTATGCTATAGCTAGGCTTTTAAAAATCCTTGGATACATGTATCTTTTCCCAAACTTTGTGAATCCCATGAGAAGTGATTCATTCATTATACTTCTCTTCTTTGTTTGTCTTATGAGCTAGCAACTAGGTGTAAATTGCTCTGGGTCAGGTCTTTCCATTATTTCACAAATATTTTGCACAAAAGTTGATGAACCCTTCACATGTTGTTCATAAATACTCTTCTGTTTATTTTAAAGTACTATATCTTAGTGCTATCTAGAGTATTCCAAAAGCAACAAAATCAAGCAAAAATAAAAAAGGAAGCTTTTTTTTTTTTGGATCCAGTAGCTGGAGATAGGGATCAATGTCATTCGACACAGTATAAATACATGCATTATTTCAGATTAATGCAGTGTATATGAGGGCTGCTCAGAAAGTAATGCCTCCTATTTTATGATGTTGGACCACGATGTCAGAGGCAGATGTTGGTGCTATGGCATTAGAGTTGAACCTTCCTGCCAATATTCCATTACATTTTGTTGCTGTGTGACAGATGGCAGCAGAGGGGCAGTCTGACACAATGGTTTCTGACATGGAAGTAAGCATCAAGTGAAATGGTGTCATTGAATTCCTCCATGTGGAAAAAATGGCACCCATTGGCATTCATTGACTCTTGCTGAACATTTATGGAGACCAAATAGTGGATGTGAGCACAGTGTGAGGCACTGGGTGGTGTCATTCAGCAGTGGTGACAGTGGCAGTGAGTCACCTCCACTAGTACAGATTTTATAAGAGTGACAAGCAGATTTTCTTCATCACTGGCAAAACTGCATAGCTAATGGTGGTCACTATGGTGAAAAAGAGTGTTTTGTAATGGAGAATTTGCTCTATCAAGCAGTGTTACTGTGATCTTTGTATCTATTGTAGTTTCCATGGAAAAAAGCAGGAGGCATTACTTTCAGTGACGTACATATTTGACAAGGTCCATCCTGCTTATGAATACTGATGCCTTTCCTTATAACTCTGTCTTCTCTGATCTATTTAGTACTGAGAATTGCAAAGAATATTGTCTGTAGGATGTACAGGAATTAATTAAATCCAGTTGATTAAAAGTACATCTTGATAAAGCTGATGGTGATATTACAATCTTGGAGGATGCACGAGGAAGATACAGCAGTGCTGACATATTTTCCTTTGAGGTGCTGAGTCTTGAATTTCCAGCTGAAGCTGGATGGTCATAGTGTTAGAGTTCAGGAATGTTTTCTTCTGGCAAACACACTCTAACTCTGTTTTAGAAGTGAAGTTCCATGTCATACATGTCTTTCTTAACTACAGGATGAATTGCTTCAAGGTATTTGTTAGTCACGTAACAAGTCTGTATCAACTATGCAATAAGAACTGAGTAAATTTTTCAAGAGTGGAAGAAATTGGAACTGTTGAGGTTTGCTGATTATACGTTTAATGGTTATATGTAATTAATCCTTAATCCTTTTGTTTTAAAATAAGATAGCATGGGTTGAGTTTCTTTGGACTGAAGCCTTATGTGGACAAGTTGCTTTGAATTTACATTCAAAGCAGAATAAATGCATGATTCTCCCCACTCATTAATTTGTGATCAACTAGGTGTTACAGATGTGTTAATTTCACACACTGGGATCTATAATGATCATGCTAATTGGCAAAGACCTGTAAACTGTGGTCAGATCCATGGTTGTTTGGGAAGCAATGTGTCATTACAGAAATAATGCATTTTTGGCTCCTTGCATTGCATTCTGAAATGTTAGGTTTTGTGATAAAAAAGATTAACCTGCAAAGGAACACAAGGAAGCAATAGCAGCTTGAGGAAGCCCAAATAATTCATTGTCCGGCTACTTCAAGAGCCATCACAGGACCCATCAGACTACCAAAGGCCCTTTTCCACAAGTCGAGGGGCACAGGGTCTGGAGAGGAAATTGCAGTAACCAAGGAAAAGGAAGAGAGCGTCTGCCTGACCCTGCTCCTGAGGGAACCTCAACCATATGGTCCAGAGGGATGCCCAGCTCCAGCAGTCAAATGAAAGGCTTTACAGACCTTAATATGAAATGCTGAGTGAAATAACCAGGGGCAGAGAAAGTGGGAGATAATAGTGGTTTGCCAATGAACAAGCAGGAAGTTAGAAGGCTCTCTATTCAATGCATGTGTGTGTATGTGGCCCAGCTGGAGTTATACCATAGGCCACAGGGATCTGTGTCTGGGATGTCAACAGCTGGAGACAGTAACATTTCATGCATCAGTTTGTGATCACTGAATATTAAGCTGGAAGAGCTGCTGAGCAGAAAAAGGACCCTGGGAACTGTGTCAGATTCTGGGGCTAAGGCATTTGAAGGAGTCAACTTCCACAGGGATCAGGGCAAATGCCAAAGTGACCATAGAGCCAAGGGTGGAAATGAAAGCCTTTTTACACATGTGTGTATCTGTGTGCCTGTCTGTGTGTGTGTGTGCGTGTTTGAGGAAACTGGAGTGCAGGAAATCCAGAGGCAAGTGACTGTGTTGTACTGGTCTAAGGACAGTTACTGGTGGGATCCATGGTGTGCATGTGTGTTTGTGCAAGGAACCTTTGTACCAGCAGCTGGAGTGAGACTGCAGCCTCAGTGGTTGCGTATTCTGGTGCCATACACTGGAGAGGGGGCCCAAGGTAGCTACTGGGTAGACTGTGTATCTAAGCACAGCTGCTGAGGGATTCAAGTTATGCTAATGTATATATATTTCCCACCAACAGTCTTTCATCCTGATCAGACAGTAAAGGAAAAAGGATAATTCCTGCTGGTGCTGTTTATTTTTGTGCGAGTGCTGAGTGTTTGTGCTGACCAATGTGGCCAGCTGTTTGTGTTGTACATGTGTGTGTCTTTTGGGAATTCATACTCAGACTCACTGGAATTAGGGACCCAGGGCTATAGCAACCTCAACTCTACCAGATTTAGCAACCTCTACAGTACCTATTCTCCCTCTGCTCTTTCCAAAAATATACGAACAATTCAGTCTAATTAAGCAGTGACTCTTTTCCTCTTGACAGAATTAGTTGGAATGATTCATTATCTTCCACCAAGGGGAGAGATATCATGAATAGAAACAACAGAGCTAAGGCTAAAATTTCTTCCATCTCTTCAGTTGAAGCCTACTCTCTTTTATCACAGAATCACATCTGACTTTGGAAAGGATCTCTGGAGGTCACTTGGTCAAATGTCATGTTCAAGCAGTTGGAAAACTTAGAAGAAAACCATATTTTATAATATGATTTTGCTATGCCAGCAAAATGCAGTCAAGGTAAGAGATCTGTGCCATTTTATAGAAAATCTGTGTTTTAGCTTAACACATTCTGTCAACAGTACTTCTCATTCTCACAGAGTATTTGGAGTTGTTTGATGTCCTAAAATATCTTGCAAACAAGCTTTCAGTTAAGATTTTTGGACTTGTTAGATCTATTGTTAAAACAAGTTAATGAATCAAAACTAAATTCAAGCAAATGTAAACAGGAAGCTTACACATCAAATGAAACTCTGTGTGGGTGTGTCTTAAGTTTTTTTTTCTATTTCCTCATTTCCTTCATTCCTCTTCAGCACACTTCTCTACTTTTAGAAGCAACAATATAGTTAATTTTATTTGTTCTGAAGTTAATTATATAACTTAGATGTAGATCTGTGTTTTGAAAGGCTTTCTATTTTTTTTTTCTAATAATCTTTTAATTGATTTCATGTGCTTCAGCTAGGGATCTGTTATTAAGACAGTCTGGTTCTTTTAGTGCTAAGGTAGATCTGGTCAATGTTATGAGCAGTGCAAACATTCCATCCTTACAATAGAATCTACTTATAGGGAACTCAGATCTATTGAAAAATCTATTACTCTACACTTGATTTTAATAAAACCTATGACATCATTTATTTCGAAAAAGAAAGAGCCCATTTCTACCACCTCAGAATATCTTGCATTGACACTTTTTTTTTTTTCTTTTTCTCACATGGTCGTGCTCAGCTTGTCCTTTAGTTTAAAGGACAGCAGGTGAGGCTGAGGAAATCTTCATCATCTGAAAGTTCACTGTCAGCATTTACTAAAAGGAGGGATTACTTTCACTGTGTAGCAGCTTTTGAGACAGACTCCATAAAAGGATCAATGCAAGAGATTTTAATATACTTTACAAGAAGTAACAACACACTTAATATGTTATCTCTATGGATAAATATGCAATTATATTCATATGTTTGCATGGATGTACTTTTGGCTATATGAAAAGTTAAATTTATATAAACAGAATTTTTGTAATATGGATTTACATATAAATGTTTTATATTTCACTGCGTGTGTATATGTATCTCTACATGGGTATACATAATGTTCTTTGTGTATTTTCTCAACAGATGATGCTAAGACAACATTTCGTACACTTGACTAAGTGCTAAAAAGAGGAAATGATTTACAATTGCACTCCAAGCTACTGCCAGAAAAACCTTTCTACATCACATATTTCAATCTGTTTTATGCATGTTCCTGCATACACATCTCACATACACCATATTGCTATCTCAAAACCACTGCTTTTTGAAACTATGATTCCTTCTTCAGAATATATTCCTGACTGAAATATTCATTTTTATATATTTTTATCAGATGCATTGCAGAAAGCTGTGGAGTTACTACAAAAACCTAGCATGTGAATGCTAGTCGTGTAGATTTCTTTAAATATAAACTATTGACCTGTGAGGAAAAAAAATAAAAGCACACATAACCAAGACTGGGGAGAAATTTTGTAGCCTGGTGATCATTTTAAAGGTAAGAGTATATGCTTTAAAAATTGAGCATATTACTAATTTGTATTTTTGTCTGCGATCGACACAGAATTTGGAATCTGCTACAGAAAATAAGTCATCAATAGTTCTGATTACAAGTATTATGTCTAACCTAAGTTTACAAGAGTTAAATTTCTAGTTTGAGATCCTATTTAGCTGGAAAGTACTCTGTTTAATCTCTTACAGAACAATTGCAGTAGAAATCCAATTGTTCTCCCAAATGCCTGTTATAAAATTCCAGCTACCTAAGCTAAACAAACGCAGCTGAGAGCTGTTAGATGTGTTTACCCAGAGCTTTTCAAAGATCAAAGAGGAGGAAAAAAAAATCTGTATATTGAATCAAACTTTTTATTTTACTTGAAAATAAAATTAAAAAAAAGTCATTATTTCTTCCTCATGAAGTTTTCTCCAGAGAGCACTTCTTTGAAAGTGTGCATATTCAATTTAAGGCACTTAGCCTTAGGAGGGACTGTCTCCTGTTGTAGATGAAGAGCTTGACACTAGGTCTTGTGTTAAGTAGAGGCATGTACCTCCTCTTCCTTTAGGTCTTGTTTTTTGTCCTGTCAATGTACTTTGGAATCTGTGGACTTCATTCAGATGCACTTTTCTTAAAATGTTACCACCTGTAGGCTACTGTTATACTGTTTTAAAATTCTGAAAATATGGGGTCAGTTTTGTTCAGTTTAGCTTTGCTGGGGGTGCGTGGCTTTACAGCAAAGGAAGAGAGTGTTATTTTTCTCCCCTTGTGATGCTATTATGGCCATGTGCATCTTAATGACTTATTTTAAAAGGTGCACTTCACAAGAGCAAAAAATGCCTCTACCAGAATAACACATTTTACGTTTACTGTGCTATGAGGAAAATTGTGCCTTTAAGGGGGTAATCTGTTTTTGGATATGTTTCCCTCTGAGCTCTGTCGGAGACAGCAAAGTGTCTCAAAGTCTTGCTCTGAGTACAGCTTTTATCTCAGTGTTCAGGGCAGAGACAGAGATGGTTCAGATTCCTCAACTGTCCAATCTTTTACAGAGTAGAAACAGTTGAATAAAATTAAAATGTCTCTTGTATTTAGGATATGTATTATAATCAAATACTTTGGTGCCTAAGCAACTGATATTTACTTGGCATTTGTTAACACCTTTTTAACAACAAGGAGTGTAAGCAATATTCCTAAGTATATAAAGTTATCTAAATGGATTATTGTTATGTAATTTGATTAGCAAATGAATGTCTGGGGAAAATATCAGAGTGCAAAGTCAACTTTTCTTTGATCTTACTGAAAAAAACATGGCATTACTTTTTTTTTTTTTTAAGATTTACATGTTAATTTGCATCATATTCCATATTACTTAGGTAGTATAACATTTGCTTTCTCTGTAAAACTATTGTTTTATTCTTAGATACAGATATTTCTTGATCATAGGAGGAATCTTTGCTCAGTCTTGTAGTCTATTTAAATGTATTAGTGAAAATCATAGTACAATAATGAATACCACAAACGTAATCAAAGATGAATATCAGAATTCAGAAATTTTTACAGATCTTAATCTGGTTCTGCTCCTTCATCTTAAGTGGTCAATTTTGTATACACATTCTTTAGAACCATGTTCATGACTATATTACGGCCCTCTAATACCTGAATTGCAATATAATTCATTAGAATATTATTTTTATTCGTGAAAATATAGTAAAAAAGTAACTATACTTAATTTTTGTCAAAACAGATAATCTTTTAAGGTAAATTCAGAAAGAACTTGTCAAATAAAATTTGGCTGGACTAAACTGTGAATTAGCCAGCTGTCTAGCACATATAAGAGGTGGGATACACTGTTTTAAACCAATGCAGAGTTTATATTCCTTTTTGCAGTCTCTCTGCACAAAGTCCTTCAAAGCACACTGACCTGCTTGGAATGAGATGGGACAGATGACCCTTCTTCACCCCGAATATTTTTCGTAGCATTCAGAAGCCATCTTACCATTACTGCTGCATTCTCAAGTATTGCCAGCATGTTTCTACGATGCTGTTTTCAACTGCAAACCCAGTTAAAGAATCAGAAACTATTTTCCCCTCTGTTGCGACCACAGCAATGTTAAGGATTAAGGAGAACTCTACCTTTCCTGAAGAACTCCATTGCTTAAATAGTTGTTCCCAAAATTTGTAACTTCATGTGAAGAAATTCTTTGGAAATACTTCATTCAATACATGAATATGATGGGAAGAGCAGTCTCTAAGTATAAATGTGAGAGATAGCATGGATATAAAGAGATCTGAGCCATTCTGCCTGTGTTCTGGGGTGGCAAGATGCTAAATTTAGAGCTTTAAGCTGAAATTATTTCTTCAAGGGGATGTTAGTTTAAAACTGAGCTATGCAACTTCTACATTTCAGCAGATTTCCACTGAAATGCCTAGAAATCACAGAAGAGGAGTTTAGGAGGTCTAGACCTCCTTCACACCCTTCACATGCTTAAGTCTGAAGAACATATTAGTTTGGTGGATTAAACACCCTTTGTACTTTATGGAACTCCTGCTAGGATCTTGCAACAAATGTTTCTCTGGATGAGCACTACTGGGTATCAGTATTATGTCATAGGAAGAAAGAATATGTCTTTTGCTGGTAGATTCTGCTTCCTTGCACAGAAATTGAAGAAGTAGTGAATAAATATAAAGACATATTGGAATACTATTAAACGATCTATGAGCTTAGGAAAACAGTATAACCCTCAGAAGTTCTTTCATGATTCCTCACAACCTGCGGCTTGAAAGGAGTAGAAAAATGGGTCAAAGAGAACTTGTCCTGTTTTCTGACATTTATTCTTTACATCCTCCATGGAACCTGGTAAAGAAGATGAGCAGTGAGCTGAAAAGTGGTTACCTACTGTTTCAGTGAAAGTCAATAAATTTGCAAGTTACATTTTGAAGCACATCCCTCTTTATATGTATCTTTCACTTCAGTGACTTGCCGTCACCAAGTGTCATAAAGTTTATTAGTCCATCAATTACATCTTTCCTTTGATTCTTCCATTTACTTTGACATTATGTTACATTTAATTTACCAAATAATTGTGTTAATGATATTACACTGAGTATATAATTTGTCATTTACGTTTAGGACTGTGTTTATATTTTATATTATTTATTTATTTATTTGAGCTCTAAAATCTCTTACCATTACTACTTCTCTGGTAGGTTTGTTGTTGACATTATAATTACAGTGCCTGATAAAATTCCATTTAACCATTTCAGGGATGGAATAGGTATTTAATGCTTGATTATAAAGATACTGTACCTTTCAATCTACTATATTTTAATGTTCAGTAAAAACATTGGAAAATAGACAGGAGTTATTTTGCAAGCTTTTTTTTCCCCTATAGTTTATTTTACATTTTAATGCTTTTTTGGGGGGAGAGGAATGTTCTGTCTCTTATTCTCCTGTCAAATGTTCATACAACAAAAGATACACCACCTGATTGCCTCTGTGAGAGAAATTGTGAAACACCATATGCCAAAAGCTGTTAGTAGCACAAAGTGAAAAGATAGAAGGAAAAAAACACCACCACAATATCTACGCTCTGTAATCTTCTTTGGGTATAATAACCTGATGTGTTACTTCTAACAACCGTGGAAACATTTGTTGTTTTTTTCCTGATAAAGTGTGACTTATAAATTGAATCTGTCTGTCTTTAAGCGGAGTGAGAAAGCTCCTTCCTGAAAATCACTGGACCACTTATAAGTTATGCTTTTCATATATCTGAAAAGAAGTTTGATTCAGGAGCTTGATCCAGAAGTATTTGCTATAAATATTGGAGAATATCAAACAATATATGGATAAATGTTACTTCCTTCAATGATTAAAAGGTTAATCATTAATGGTCAAAAATTTACATTTTCTATTTTGATTACTTGCATTATAATACTTAATGATTCTTCCATAAAATTGATTAACTCCCATATTCTCTTTCCATCTTGTATGTCAATTGTTTTGCTCTCAAAAAAGGTAATGGTCAAAGACACCAAGAATAGCAAGAAAAAAAACGATTCTAAATATTTTCTTTATTTTAAGAGTTGCTGATTCACAGGACTTTGATCATTTCAGTAAGTTCAGGCTTGCTTAATTATCTAACTCAACAAGGCTAAACATTTCCCTCATTATCCTCTTCTATATACAACCAGGAACCATATCCACCACAATAAACCATACAGGTAGCTCATGTTGAACCAGTTACTTACTGTTATTCCTATCTTTTAGCTTGTCATTGATTTCCAAACGCAGTCCCCTAGTCCTGTGAATCTACATTTTTGCTGTTGTTGCTAGATGTAGTTCTATACATTTGTCTGCCATAAAATATATGCTGTTTGAATTAGATGAATTTCATAAGAAATCTATATCACTCAGTAAAACTAATGTGTCCACATCCTTACTTAGAACTTCACCAATTCTTGTATGGCCTGCAAGATTTGCCATTGAAAACGTAATATGTTGCCAGATTATCAATAAAAATGCTGAATAGCTGTAGGTAAAAGTTGTCTCTCAGAACACAGGTTCCTGAGAAATTTAATATTGAATATTTATTTTACCAGTTTTATAATAGCATGGCTTATTTTAGAATGAAGACCTAAATTGGGCAAAGTAAAATCATAATTTCAAATGTGCTAAAGTCATACAGTTTCTGTGTCCTCTACCTCAAACATAAATAAATGAAATCAAATTGTAATAGCTACTTCAAAATATACATTCTTGTATGATGTAATTCTTCTTTTTCAATAAACCCTGTCTCAGTTGTCTGTAAGTTAGAATTAGGTTCCTAAATCATATAGGTGACAAGAGATATTTATTTAAAAAATATGAAATTTGGTGCAGGCAGTAGTCTTAATCTCATGTGTGCATCTTAGTGGCTAAGTAAAATTGGTGTTGATGTGTGAACCTGGGTAAGGGTTTACATGAATTCATGGTGAATTTTGTCATTGATGTCATAACTGTCTGCTTTAAATTCTTTGTTG